>NC_135477.1:229799115-230106365 GCF_052094955.1 Ictidomys tridecemlineatus
GCATAATAGTACCTGATTGCAAAATATTTTGCAAATGTTTAACAACAACATCAGCATGGAACTGGCACAGAAACAGAAACACAAACCAATGAAACAACTAGAGAGCACAGATGTAAATCCATTACCTTAATATTGACTTTCAATGGTGTTTCTAACAATATATAATACAGGAAGGACAAATTCCTTTTTTAATTTTTTTATTTGTTCTTTGAGTAACACATGACAAAGAATGAATTTTGGCAAATTAGACATACATAGAGCATAATTCATTCTATTTAGGACCCCACTCTGTGGTTGTACATGATGTATATTTACCCTGGCCTCATATTCAAATACAAGGCTAGGGAAGTTATGTCCAATTAATTCTACTGTCTTTCCTATTCTCCTGCTTTTTTCATTTTTTTCCCCTTTGTCTAATCCAATAGTTTTCTATTATTTAATAATACAAATTCCTCACTAAGCAATGTTTGGAAAACTGGACATCCTCAAGTAGAGGAATGAAATTAAACATTCTTCTCTCACTATACAAAAAAATCAACTTAAATTGAATGAAAAACAAAAACATAAGACACAACTATGAAGGTTCTAGATGAAAAGACAAGAAATGTCTTAAAATAGTAGGATGGGTGAAGATTTTATTTTGGATAAGAACCCTAAAGCACAGAAAACTAAACCATAAATTGACAAATAGGATTCCATCAAACTTAATTTTTTTTAAAAAAATGAAAGAAATAATGAACAGAATGAAGAAATGGCCTATAGAACATGAGAAGATAGTTGAAAACTATACATCTGACTAGGGGTTGATATCCAGAACACATAAAGAACTTCAGGTGTGACCTCAGAAGTAGTGGTGTTCACATCTCTAAAGCTGAGCTGAAGGAAGAGATCTAGGGATCATGAGCCCATTGATAGTACCTAACTACATAGAAATATCTCTATATCATGTTTGCTGGGCTTACCTCTGTGGCAGGGGCATAAATTTCCATCCCACCCTGCCTGCTCCAGATAGTTCTTTTTATTTGTTTGTTTATTATTTGTTTATTTGTTTTTTATTTTTTATTTTTTTGTTTTTTATTTATTTTTTTTTTATTTTTATTTTTATTTTTGTTTATTTGTTTTTTATTTTTATTTTATTTGTTTATTATTTGTTTATTTGTTTTTATTTTATTTGTTTGTTTATTGTTTGTTTATTATTTGTTTGTTTCTTAACTTCTGCCTTGGGACCATCTCTGGATCTTCTCAGTCTATGGGAGGCAATCCAAAATTAACACTCTATAGACTACTTCTCAATCTGTTAGATGTGTGAGCAGAGATATAAATATTCTAATCTCTCAGGCTTTGGACTGATCATTTGAAGAAAAATGTCTTAAGCTCTTAGAAATTTCCAGTAGTATCAGCTCCCATTATTTAAAATATCAAATTCAGCATTTACCCAATATTTTACTTATTCTCAGGCCTTATGTCTATGAAGATTTGTTTGATAATTTTTGTAGAAATAGAGCTTCATGAAAGCCAGTTGTTTTCATAATATCAAAGACTTTCTCTAAGAATCACTAATTAATTATAGATGGAAAAACAGTGAATTAACATTGGAGACTCACAGCATATCAACCTTGCCCAAGTGCAACCTTAGCATCACCAGGTCACTATCAAGTGATAACATGTGCCTCCTAGTACAACACACTGAGAAGAAAACAACCCAACTCCTAGGCTCTCCCTGACAAAAATACACAAACTAATCTAATCATGCTGAAAATTTGAGAAGACAAAAACTTGAGGAACATGCTACGAAATAATCCTCTGTTCTCTTTTGTATGCCTCCACTAAAAATTTCAAGGCAAATAAATACAAAGAAAGGTATGAGACACCTCAAATTAAAGTTATTACAGTGCTGTAACTATTAAATGCAAAGCATGTCTTGTCTTTGGAATGTTAATAGGAAAAAAATACAAAGCTAGAAAAATAATTTTTGGAATAGCTGAGAAAACTTTACTAAAAATGTGGATTAAATACTAGTCATGATAATAATATATCAACCAAAAGACCATTAACTCTTTGACACATGAACAAATCAAACCAACATGAAGAGACCCTTCCAACTAAACCCTGTGTGGCAAGTACATTTCTTATTAGGTGCTTCTGAGTTTGTGATTCTTTGTATTTTTCAGCATTATCATGGAAAAAAAAAACATAATATACTTATATTTTTATCAACTGTAGGAAAAGGTCTGCTTATTGCTCTAAAACCGATGTCTATCCTTGTCTATGGAAGGGTTTATTTGTTACAATGGAGATAAGTCATTCAGCAAATGGTGGTATTTCTCAACTTACTTAGGTATAAATATGAATATCCTTAATACAGATTAGAAACCAATAATAATGATAAAAACGATACTGATAAATTTCATTTACTCATGTCTACAAAATATCTAAGACAATTACATATCATGTAAGGTGCCTTTGTAAGTGTCCTTAGTTGCTTTTCATAGGTTCAGTAAACATGTCATTCTCATTTCTGGTTAAGGAATAGTAAAACCACAAGGGACCTTTCCTCTAATTCAAAGAGCAAAAATATGCAGAGTAAGAAAAAAAAATAGAGCTTAAAAATGTCCTCAGAGAGCTAAGGTACAATCTCAATGAACTAACTTTCAGGATGGGAAATGCTCTTCAAGTCAAAGAAGAGACTCATGACTTCTCTAATTCCTGGGGGAATGTTAGAAGGACTTTACCTACAACAAAAAGTAGAATAAATACAAATAGAGAGTAAATGCACCACTATAGACTTGATCCCAACCACGTAAATCATGACCCAGCTCTCTTGGCTGTCATGAATCTCTCTTCCTGGTGGATGTCACTTTGCATGTCCCATCTTGGTCTCTTTCTTCCAGTTTTCATCTTGGGCCTCATGTTTGTAAACTGTCTCTACTACTCCCTTGATTCCTTCTTTGCCCACATTTTCTCCTTAAATGAACCATCTCTATTTAAGGCTGACAGCTATATGTGTCTAACAAAAACCTTTTCTTCATGCATGTTTGCTTTTCTTTATCTCACGGATAATAATATAGTCTAGGCCAGAATCTTCTCCTATGTAGTCTGAGGATGACCTCATAATTGTTGGCCCCATATCCAGGTTTGATCCTTTTTAACTGTTGCAGGCAGAATGATGTTTTAAAAATGGGAATCACCTAATGACTGATGAATAAGTAAATGTGGCAGATACATACAATGGAATACTAATTGATGAAATCCTGCCACTTCTGGCAACTTGAAAAATGATTTTGAGTGTTAACTTGACACAAACATAAATCGGTTCGTGGAACAATGTTGTATTTCATACTGATGGATCAGAAAATCCTGTAAGTCCTCAGATTGTTTGAAGTCCTACAAGTAAAAATGGTAATTCTATACTAAGAATGCATATCCCTCACTGTATGAACTCTGGCCTTTTCAGAATAAAACTGCCCCAATAAAATTAATTCATATCAGGTAGAACAGTTGGCCAAGTGTAGAAGTAACTCTGTTTAAAAAACAATAAAAAATATAAGAAAGATCAGTGGAGCAGACTAAGAGTATTGAAAGGGAGGAAGGAGGGATAAGATAAGAAAACAACAGTGGAATGAATCTGACCTATAACTAAAAAGCAGGAAGATCAATAGATTAGAAGGAAGGAAACAGGGAGAAGGAGGAGGGGGAATAGTGGAAGGATGGAGACTAAATTAGAACAAATTATATTCCATGCTTTTATAATCATGTCAAAATGAATCCTAATATTATCAATAACTAAAAAGAACCAATAATTTTTTTAAAAAATAAAGTTTACCAGAAAATAGAAAAAGAAAGGAAATCACTCTGTTTTATGGGCAAAGCTTTTTTGCCATGATCTTTGGCTTATTAAAAAATAGACAATGGCATCACTAGAATCGGTGTGGTAAGTGGTTATCTGAGCTCTGAGGCATCTATCTGGCCCTTAGATTTGCCCTTATGACCACTATGTGTGTCAGTCCAACACAGCAGCACTGGGCTAGCTAATATAACAGGATGAGTCATACCGTCTACTTGATTGTTTTCTTCCTTTTTTCTTTTTGCCTCTGTCATATGACTCAGATATCTTCAAACTCTTGTTCCACTCTCACATGCTCATATGACTTTACCCTAAGTGTGTGTCTCCCTTGTCTTCCATCTTCCAGTCCGTACCTTTGCATACTCTAAGCTGGCACACAAACCACTTCCCACTAAATATGAGTCTGTACCTGTATCTGTTGTGTGTGGACAAAGATGCTGCTTGATGGATGCAGTCACGCAGATGCAGATTCCAGTGAGGAAATTTCTAGCTGAATAAACTATTAGAAGGTCATGAAAACTGTAGGAGACAGAGACTAGTTGGAAGGGATGGTACCCTTGGGCAATATGTCTTGTTTCTGACCCCTTCCCCCCAACTCTGCTTCCTGCTTGCCTTGACCTTTCCTCCATCATGCCTCTCCACAGTGATGTTCTGTACCAGTTCAGGTCCAAAGCAATGGAACCACCTAAACCTGGACTGAAACCTCTGAAACTGTGTGCAGAAATAAATCTTTCCTCCTTTACATTGTTTTTCTCAGGTATTTGTCAAGTGATGAAATGCTGACTAACACATGCATTCAAGGAGTTGTTGTGGACAGGGATATGATTCTCCACTGCAGGCAGCCTACCCCTGCTGCAACGAAATAGGAGGAGCAGTTGTGATTTATTCACTTGCTACAAACTCCATATGTTATATTTCCCCATGTGCATTTCCTCAACCATAGACAGCTGAACTGATTGATACAAGTATCAGGCTGCCTCACCAGCATCTTTTGCACAGCCCTTTCCAGCTCTGTAATGCACTCAGAGACCGTGGCCTTCTGATTCACTACACCTACTTGCAGAATAGGTTGTGTCTGGAACAGTACTGCCTCCTCCTTGATAGGAGTTATAAAACACAACATATATGACTATATGTATTGTATGATACACACCACACTCCTGGTAGACCATTGTGTTATTTCTGGTTCTTTAATCATTTACATTTCTTATTCCAGGACTTACTATGGAAATCTGTGTATTTCAGCTTCACTTACAATGGATCATCCTTTTCCCCATGATTCTAAGACTCAACCACATAATACAGCTGCATAAGTAATTGGGGTCCTTGCCAGGGTATTGAATTTTGTGTCTTAGGAGAGTACTGCTAACTCAATTATCTGGTTCTGATTGTGTCCTTACACATTGTTTAGGTCATATAGCTCCTTTTGTTCAAGACTCTCTTATCAGGCCCAGTTGAGTTAAGCTGCTACTTGACTCTAAGTATAGGAGTAATTGTTGGGATAGAAAGTAAGAAAAGACAGCGGGGTTCTAACATTGCATTCTAGTCCTGAGGATGTTCTAGCCCTGAGTTTGGAGAAGCAGGCCATTTTGGCAGATCCAGAACATTCAGAAGAAAATGAGGAATTAAATATTTTGTGGTCTTCCTCCTGGGGTTTGTCCAAGATCATATGACAGGTTTTATTTTCAATTTCCTTAGCCATAACAATAAAGGTCTGTCCCAGTTAAGTACTGAATGACCTTCAGAATTCAGCTACTTTGATGATTAGGATTTAACATTATGAATCAGATTCCCAACCACAGAAGCAATATCTATTATTATAGGCAAAAACTTACCTCCTGTTTCCTGCAGGATGTTCAATAATCTAGCTCCAAAGCTTCAGTTGTCACCTCCTTTCTCAGACCATTTCTCAGACTGTCATATGGTAAGTTCTCTAAGGTGAACATGGGCATTGAGTTTTTAATATAAGATTTGTATTTTGCATGAAACGAGAGGGAGGATGAAAAATGTCAGAAAATAATCCTAACTGGTAAGCAGAATGCATAAACCAACAGCCCAACCAGGAGGGGCTCTGCATCAGTATTGCCTATCTCAGTGCTCAAGTTCAGCCTTGAGGCTCAAGGTCATGCCACTCCTTTATACCCTGTCTCACTCCCTTGCTGCCTATATGCTGGTCTGAAAAAGACCATTACCTTGGATAAATGTTTTGTGCCAACAAAATGGACCCCGATGAGGTGGAATTAAAAAGGGAAATTAGTGGCACCTCTTAGTGTTTGCCACCAACTCCTTTCACATATGACTAAGTAAAAAATACCCTGATCAGGTCAAACATCCAAAAGCCAATTCTATCATTTAAAAAAATGTAATAATCTTAATATCTTTCCCAATCTATGTAAGTCCTGTGAGAAGAACTGTGCAAGAAGTTAATCAGTCGTAGACAAGAAGAGAAATGTTACTCTCCAAAGTAGAGGGTGAGTAAAGTCACACTTCAAATAAAGTAAAATTGTATATAGTAGCAGAAGAAGAAATGAAATGGAAAAATTGTCTTCAGTTAAATTTAGTATCCACTGGAATCTACCAATAAGACTGTTACTTTTACAGAATCATGTGAACCAAGACATTTGGTTATAACACTAATTTACATTCAGCAATTTTTGGAATAGTCCTAAACCTGAAGCTGCATGCTTTGTTTTCAAATATTTCAATCATATATGACAATACTTACTTGAAATAAAATATTTCAGTATCTGGCAACTAATTTCGAATGAAACTAAAATTTGATTTTGGTTCATGTAATGAAAACAAAGTTAAGGTAATGCAAATATCATCCTCATGGGGAAAAATGCATGCAGTGACTATAATTTGAAATATCCTTCAAATTCCCTAGTGGAATCTTCCTTTCTCTTTGTATTCAGCCTCTTAAATAAGTTGGGCAAGTAAGCTCATTTAAATACAATATAATGTAAGATATTGTTACCATTTTTCTTCTTCAAAGGAGTTTCCATGTTAAGGCCAGCACAAATCTTTAAGCATATTTCTGTGAGCAACAATAATTAATGTGACTCTGATCTTATGGAACAATGAATACATTGTGTCAAACAACTAGCATTTTGACATTAAATAAAGACTTAATTTCAAAGTTATTTAATTTCACTAAACTCCAGATGGAAGTATGGTGAATTTTATGATAAGCTACTTATTCCTTTCTAAAGAGACATGATAGATTCTTGACATGGAAATTATAATATTTTTTTCATGAATCCATATTAACTTATGATAAAAACTTAGTAGGTTTAATCCAGCTTCCTGAAATCTTGGATAATTAGAAGTATTTCACTAGAATTTATTTGTTTCTCTTCCTTTTCTAAGAGGGACATTTAACTTTGCTGTTTTAATAGTTTCATTTATCACTTTCCTTGTATCAGGAGCTATGAAAGACACTAGATTTACAAAGCTAAACTTTTATCCCCAACACAATGTATTATTTATTCTATGTGGAATACAATGTACTGAGGAACGACTAATAGTCATCTATAAGAAATGTACATTTTGAACAGAAATTCTAGAAATATTTTTAAAAAATCATGGCTTGACATTCAATATAAATGGAAGATCTAATCATCGTTTTCCATTTTCTTTAAACCTCTTCATGTAAAAACAAATACATATTGAAAATAATATCTTTAATCTTTCTTTCCTGCCTTCCTAGTTTATAAAACTTATGGTTGCAAATACTTTCTGTTCTTTTCCAGATGTGTACAAATTCTTTTGAAAATCAGATTGGTCTTTTATCATTTACATGATCCAGGAATGTCCTTCTTAGAGACTGGGGCCACATTTTTGAAATGTAATCAAGGGAGATAGCATCCTTATTTCCCAGTTTGTATGGAAAGATAGGAGCTTAATTTCTGGGCACCTTATTTACAAGTTGAAAAACCACACCTTGTAATAAAGATATGAAAAGGCTGCTTCTCTTCTGAGTACACTAATTAGTTAACACAGATGGCTAGCCTAATTACCAGGTAAATTTAGGATGAACCATGTTTGATAAATGGTGCTTCCAGTTACCTTACTTGATGATTGATCAGGTATCATGTACCTTAAGTCACCAATGTAATGGGTATATGTGCTTGGCTACATAAAATGATGACATTTCTTTTCATCTTCAGTCTTTTAGCATACTACCTGTGATGTGTACCACATTCTAGTTTAATGCATATTCAATAAAACTTTTGTCTTTTTCTTCTACCTTTGTGGAGAGACTTTCTGGTATTAGAAAATATTTTGCAACATTGGGAAGTAGGACAGTAAATGGGGGAAAGTAATCAAAGAGGAAAACAAACCAGGTTTAGTATCATCAATAAACAAATATGGCTGGAAGAACAAACCATATCTCAATAATAACCCTAAATGTTAATGGCTTAAACTCACCAATTAAGAGACACAGGCTAGTAGAATGGATCACAAAACAAGACCCAACAATATGCTGCCTGCAGGAGACGCATCTGATAGAAAAAGATATTCATAGACTGAAGGTGAAAGGTTGGGAAAAATCATACCACTCATATGGACTGCGGAAACAAGCAGGAGTATCCATACTCATATCTAATAAAATAGATTTCAAGCCAAAGTTAATCAAAAGGGATAAAGAGGGACACTACATACTGCTCAAGGGAACCATACACCAACAAGACATAACAATCATAAATATATATGCCCCAAATAATGGCGCAGCTATGTTCATCAAGCAAACACTTCTCAAGTTCAAGAGTCTAATAGACCACCATACAATAATCATGGGAGACTTCAACACACCTCTCTCACCACTGGACAGATCTTCCAAACAAAAGTTAAACAAGGAAACTATAGAACTCAACAACACAATTAACAACCTAGACTTAATTGACATATATAGAATATACCATCCAACATCAAGTACTTACACTTTTTTCTCAGCAGCACATGGATCCTTCACAAAAATAGATCATATATTATGTCACA
This sequence comes from Ictidomys tridecemlineatus, assembly GCF_052094955.1. Taxonomy (NCBI): domain Eukaryota; kingdom Metazoa; phylum Chordata; class Mammalia; order Rodentia; family Sciuridae; genus Ictidomys; species Ictidomys tridecemlineatus. Next base: position 229,807,961 of record NC_135477.1, read on the forward strand.
GGGCAACTCTTAGACAATATAAAGGAGTAGAGATAATACCATGCATCTTGTCTGATCATAATGGAATGAAACTGAAAATCAATGATAAAAGAAGGAAGGAAAAATCAGGCATCACTTGGAGAATGAACAATAGGCTACTGAATGATCAATGGGTTTTAGAAGACATTAAGGAGGAAATTAAAAACTTCTTAGAGTTAAACGAAAACAAAGACACAACATATCGGAATCTATGGGACACATTGAAAGCACTTCTAAGAGGAAAATTTATTGCTTGGAGTTCATTCCTTAAAAAACGAAAAAACCAACAAATAAATGATCTCATACTTCATCTCAAAATCCTAGAAAAAGAAGAGCAAAACAACAGCAATAGGAGTAGAAGGCAAGAAATAATTAAAATCAGAGCTGAAATTAATGAAATCGAAACAAAAGAAACAATTGAAAAAATAGACAAAACTAAAAGTTGGTTCTTTGAAAAAATAAATAAGATCGACAGACCCTTAGCCATGCTAACGAAGAGAAGAAGAGAGAGAACCCAAATTACTAACATACGGGATGAAAAAGGCAATATCACAACAGACACTTCAGAAATACAGAAGATAATCAGAAATTATTTTGAATCCTTATACTCTAATAAAATAGAAGATAGTGAAGGTACAGATAAATTTCTTAAGTCATATGATATGCCCAGATTGAATCAGGAGGATATAGACAACCTAAACAGACCAATAACAATAGAGGAAATAGAAGAAACCATCAAAAGATTAACATCTAAGTTAAGCCCAGGACCGGATGGGTATACAGCAGAGTTTTACAAAACCTTTAAAGAGGAACTAACACCAATACTTTTCAAGCTATTTCAGGAAATAGAAAAAGAGGGAGAACTTCCAAATACATTCTACGAGGCCAACATCACACTAATCCCTAAACCAGACAAAGACACCTCCAAGAAAGAAAACTACAGACCAATATCTCTAATGAACCTAGATGCAAAAATCCTCAATAAAATTCTGGCGAACCGGATTAAAAAACATATCAAAAAAATTATACACCATGATCAAGTAGGATTCATCCCTGGGATGCAAGGCTGGTTCAATATAAGGAAATCAATAAATGTTATTCACCACATCAATAGACTTAAAAATAAGAACCACATGATCATCTCAATAGATGCAGAAAAAGCAATAGACAAAGTACAGCATCCCTTTATGTTCAAAACTCTAGAAAAATTAGGGATAACAGGATCATACCTCAACATTGTAAAAGCAATCTATGATAAGCCACAGGCCAGCATCATTCTGAATGGAGAGAAATTGAAGGCATTCCCTCTAAGATCTGGAACAAGACAGGGATGCCCTCTCTCACCACTTCTGTTCAACATAGTTCTCAAAACACTGGCCAGAGCAATTAGACAGACGAAAGAAATTAAAGGCATAAAAATAGGAAAAGAAGAACTTAAATTATCACTATTTGCTGATGACATGATTATATACCTAACAGACCCAAAAGGGTCTACAAAGAAACTATTAGAGCTAATAAATGAATTCAGCAAAGTGTCAGGGTATAAAATCAACACGCATAAATCAAATGCATTCCTGTATATCAGCGACAAATCCTCTGATACGGAAATGAGGACAACTACTCCATTCACAATATCCCCCCAAAAAATAAAATACTTGGGAATCAACCTAACAAAAGAGGTGAAAGATTTATACAATGAAAACTACAGAACCCTAAAGAAAGATATAGAAGAAGACCTTAGAAGATGGAAAAATATACCCTGTTCATGGATAGGCAGAACCAACATCAAAATGGCAATACTACCAAAAGTTCTCTATATGTTCAATGCAATGCCAATCAAAATCCCAACTGCATTTCTTGTAGAAATAGATAAAAGAATCATGAAATTCATATGGAATAATAAAAGATCCAGAATAGCAAAAACAATGCTAAGCAGGAAGTGTGAATCAGGTGGTATAGTGATACCAGATCTCAAATTATACTACAGAGCAATAGTAACAAAAACAGCGTGGTACTGGTACCAGAACAGACGGGTGGACCAATGGTACAGAATAGAGGACACAGTAACCAATCCACAAAACTACAACTATCTTATATTTGATAAAGGGGCTAAAAGCATGCAATGGAGGAAGGATAGCATCTTCAACAAATGGTGCTGGGAAAATTGGAAATCCATTTGCATCAAAATGAAACTGAATCCCTTTCTCTCACCATGCACAAAAGTTAACTCAAAATGGATCAAGGAGCTTGATATTAAATCAGAGACACGGCGTCTGATAGAAGAAAAAGTTGGCTATGATCTACATACTGTGGGGTCGGGCTCCAAATTCCTCAATAGGACACCCATAGCGCAAGAGTTAACAGCTAGAATCAACAAATGGGACTTACTCAAACTAAAAAGTTTTTTCTCAGCAAAAGAAACAATAAGAGAGATAAACAGGGAGCCTACATCCTGGGAACAAATCTTTACTCCACACACTTCAGATAGAGCCCTAATATCCAGAGTATACAAAGAACTCAAAAAATTAGACAATAAGACAACAAATAACCCAATCAACAAATGGGCCAAGGACCTGAACAGACACTTCTCAGAGGAGGACATACAATCAATCAACAAGTACATGAAAAAATGCTCACCATCGCTAGCGGTCAGAGAAATGCAAATCAAAACTACCCTAAGATACCATCTCACTCCAGTAAGATTGGCAGCCATCATGAAGTCCAACAACAACAAGTGCTGGAGAGGATGTGGGGAAAAGGGTACACTTGTTCATTGTTGGTGGGACTGCAAAATGGTGCAGCCAATTTGGAAAGCAGTATGGAGATTTCTTGGAAAGTTGGGAATGGAACCACCATTTGACCCAGCTATTCCCCTTCTCGGTCTATTCCCTAAAGACTTAAAAAGAGCATGCTACAGGGACACTGCTGCATCGATGTTCATAGCAGCACAATTCACGATAGCAAGATTGTGGAACCAACCTAGATGCCCTTCAATAGATGAATGGATAAAAAAAATGTGGCATTTATACACAATGGAGTATTACTCTGCATTAAGAAACGACAAAATCATAGAATTCGGAGGGAAATGGATGGCATTAGAGCAGATTATGCTAAGTGAAGCTAGCCAATCCTTAAAAAATAAATGCCTAATGACTTCTTTGATATAAGGGGAGTAACTAAGGACAGAGTAGGGACGAAGAGCAGGAGAAGAAGATTAACATTAAATAGGGATGAGAGTTGGGAGGGAAATGGAGAGAGAAGGGAATCTGCAGGGAAAGGGAAGGTGATCCTCAGGGTTTTATAAAATTACATACAAGAGGAAGTAAGGGGTAAGGAAGAAGTACATAAGTGGAATAAATGTTTTACAATAGAGGTGGTCGAGAGAGAAGAGGGGAGGGGAGGGGTGGGGGGATAGTAGATGATAGGTTAGAGAGCAGAATTCATCAGACACTAGAATGGCAATGTGTAAATCAATGGAAATGTAACTGATGTAACCGATGTGATTCAGCAATCTGTATACGGGGTAATAATGGAAGTTCATAACCATTCTGAATCAAATTGTGAAACATGATATATTAAGAAAGATGTAATGTTTTGAAAGACCAACAATAAAAAAAAGAAAATATTTTGCTTTTAACTTCATTTCACCAACACTCATTATACAGTTGAATTTTATGGCTTTATTTCAACTATTACTTACTCCTTTTGACAACTTCATTTTTATCAGATATTTTATTTGGACAAAGTTTAGAATCTTCTCTCTCTCTCTCTCTCTCTCTCTCTCTCTCTCTCTCTCTCTCTCTCTCACACACACACACACACACACACACACACACACACACACACACACGTACACCATATATATTGACAAGAGTTTGCACAGGAAAGTCATTTACTTGTTCTATGTAAAACTATCTAGAGGAAGTTTGCTCCAGAGCTGACTTTAAAAGTCATCTGGGTCCAAGAACTAAGTGAACTTTGTACAATTTTTTCTTATGAAATGACTGTCAGCATTTGCATCATAAATCATCATCATCATCATCATAATTCTTATAAAGAAAGACATGAAGCAAGGGCACAAAATAAGCTCCTTTATTACAAACTTTTATAAGGGAAAAAAAATATACCTAGTGGTCTTAGCTCAGCTTTGGTCACTTGGCTCTATGTGAATTCTCTTAGACTTGGTCAGCACAACCAACCCTGGTTGTATTCCAGTGTATCCAGATCATAGATCATCCCCTGGAGCTGGAAGAAAATTTGCTGTCAACTTGATACCTCAACAAAATAGAAGGCTTGGTTGATGTGGTGAAGACAGTCACCTCCAGTGCTCCTAGGGAATATTCTTTTTTGCATTCTGTGGTAATCCTTACTTATGGTTTTCCTAATTTCTTTGACTATATTTTCAAAATTTTCTACAAGGCTATCAATGTTTTCATAGCCCTTTTATGTTTCTAGGTACCATAGGCTATTTCCTTCCACATACGGATGACACCTGATAATACATCATGGTTCCAGATGGTTTTCAAGAGCCCAGATCTTATATCCAGTTGCTACCAAACATGCCACTTTCTGCTTTAGTTGCACTGTTCATTTGTAACGGCTTCAAAATAAAACCAATCTATCTGGCATAATAATATAAGAACTGATCATTAGACTTTTCTCAAAATCTTTGGCCAACATCTCTTGACTTTTATTATAAAGCCACACACTTTTCTCCACTGATGGTGAACTTGAAACCTGACAAGGATTATTTTTTGTTGACTTTTCAGTTCTTGGTTAAAGTGCATCTTCTTTCTCCCCCTTCTCCAATACTCGGAAAATACTCTGTGCCCTTCTAAACAGGTACTGTGTGTTCCTTGATGTTTTCCTAATATACTTTAAACTCCTTCAGTACATATTATAGTAGGTTACAGTATTTTATTTGTCTCTTCCTGCAGGCAATAAGATTTGACTGATTTAATCAGATGATTAATCTTCCAGAAAGTCTTTGGCTTTAGCACTCAACAACTTACCTTTGAATTAAAGATAACAGTAAACCCATGTTTGTGATTTCTTGCCAAAGCAAAACAAATAATGAATGCAATTTTTTGAATATGTGATTAGGTAAAATCTGTTCAGATTCACAGTAAGAAATATTAAATATAAATGGTATTTGATTTGAATTAAAGGTGTACTGTGTAAAGCATGATTTCTCTCCTTTAAAAATGTCCATTTAAATATTAGAACATTGGTATTTGTTAGGACTAAGAAGTACTAAAAAGTAATAGAGAGGAGGCTGGGGTTGTGACTCAGTAATAGAGCACTTGCCTAGGACACATGAGGTACTGGGTTTGTCCCCAGCATCACATAAAATATACTAAATAAAGGTATTGTGACCATCTACAACTAAAAGAAAAAAAATTATTAAAAAAAAGTAGTAGAAAGGACTTAAAGGAACCAAATGAGGCAGGTTATAAAAGTGAATATGGCTCAACTAAAATAAAGCGAAGTGATTCAGTTGTTTGTCACAGAGCAATCACCAGACAAGCCAGTCAAGAGCTTTCCCCAGGCTAGTCCTTAATAAAGGATATATAAATGAATTGATCCAATTTGTGCTCTACATGCAACTGCAAAGTGTGTAGGCAGCTGCTATAAAACATCATCATTAATGAGAAGCTATAAAAGCTGAATTCTCAGTTAGATGAGGCAAATTATATTTTTTTACTTTTAGCATCATAAAATAGAAAAAAAATTTCTCTTCCTATGGAATAGACCTTTCATAACATTAATTTTATAAACTACATATTTTATTATATATATGTGTGTATAATATATATTTATATGTATATATATATAAATTATTTGTAACAGCAATGAAACGACCATCTGGTAAGGAAAATACAAATATATATTCATACAAGGTTATAGGTTACCAAAAAACTGGACCTCACCAAACCACTGTCTTTAATTTAACCAAAATAAAGGGTCACACTGAATGAATGATTCAAAGTATGTTCCACTGAGTCAAAACAAAAACTAACTTTTTAAAGAATCAGTTGGATAAAAATTTAAGAATATTGGAAGAAGTAATTTAAATGAAGTGAAAACCATTTCCTAATTTTTTGAATTCAGGCCCTTAAATCCAAGTAAAGGAAAAATAATAGAGCAAGTTTGTGAAAAAGATAAGACTAAATAAATTATCAATCAAGCCCTAGAAGGTGTCCAAGTTGGTGTGGACACTTAGAATGCAAAATCATCACTAAGGATGCCTGTTATGGTTTAGATATGAGGTGTCCCCCCAAAGCTCATGTGTGATACAAATCAAGAAGGCTTACAAGTGAAATGATAGGGTTATGAGAGCCTTAACCCACCAGTGCATTGATCCCCTGATGGGATTAACTAAGTATTGTGTGCAGCTAGGGTGTGGCTTAAGGAGGTGGGCCTTTGGGGAGATGACTTTCTGATACTTGTTTTGTGAGCTGAGCTTCTTCTCTCCCTCTCGGCTTCCTGGTGCCATGTTCCTAGCTGCTTTCCTCCTATATAGTCTTCTGCCACTGTGTTCTGCCTCACCTCAGGCTCCAAAGAATGGAGCTCTCTATGGACTGAAACCTCTGAAATCGTCAACCCTAAAATAAACTTTTCTTCCAAAAATTGTTCTTGTCAGATCTTTTGGATCCAACAGCAAAAAAAAAAAAAAAAAAAAAGCTAGTCTGGTGGAAGACACAGACAGCGAATATGTTAAATTAGCAAATTATCCTTAGGATAGAAGGTGATGAGTGCTATAGAAAAATTAAAGTAGAATAATAGAAATCCAAGTTTATAAAAGAAAGGAAAATTTCAAATTTCTAGATTAAAGAAAAAGAATTGGGCAAGCCTTGGTTAAAAGTTGGTTTTAGGGACACATTAAAGAAACTTTTAAATGTAGCTAATTGGTAACAGGAAGAATATATTTCCAGAGCAAAGGATAGTTTCTTACCTTCAAAGGTCCCAAGTCTCATCATTATATGCGAATGCCTATAGATAGTTTGTGTCCATGGAACTAGGACTTTAAACAGTTTGCCTGAGATGGTAGTTCCTGAGTCATTGTTTAGACCAGACCTTTAAATGTGCTCAACGGGAATTCTTAACTGATTTATTTCAAATGCTTTGTAAGACAAAATATTATTTTGAGCGAAAACGTTATTAAAAATGAGCAGATGCCATGGAGCCATCTCAGAGGCACATTAGAATGACTGACTTTCTTAGGCTGTTTTCTTGCTGTCATCCCAGCTTCCCCTTCCCCAAAGTTCATACCTGAAAAAATGGCTCAGGGTGTCTAGGTTGAAGCCCTCAGGTGCTTAGGATATTCCCCCAAAGGTTAGAGGAGCATGTGATTTAAAGGAAAAGCCATGGTTGCTGAATTTGTGTGTTATAGAATTCAATGTAACAGGACATAACTTAAAGAGGCATCTGGGGCTGAGATTTTCAAACCTTGAATTAACAAAGGAACATTAATATATTTCTTGGGAAGCATTAAGACCAAGCTACTCTGAGGCTGGTTTGTGGTGATTCAGGTCTAAGTTACAAAATTGGCTGCTCTTATGGTTTATAGTCTCTGATAGTCTTCAGCCGTGTGACATTGACACATATGACTCCCTCACTTTTTATAACTGGTCTTGAAGAGTGTGACAGAAGTACATGCTTTGGTAGTGACTGAACTGCCAAGGTTTTAATTTGAAACTGTCCATATGAAATGATATGAAGGCTCATTTGTTTTTTCTGAATCAATATTTCTCTAATAGATATTCGAATTTGGTAAGCTTGGATATGCTCCTTATGCCTCCTCTAGGTAAATATAAACTCATATGCCATGAACTAGATACTGATAGATTTTCAAAGTCAAGGACCAACTTCATATGAGCATTTTGAATTTTCAGAGATACTAGTCAGTGACGTTAATATCAACATTTCCATAGTTTATGAAGATTCTAAAGCAATGTATCTAAATTATCCAATGACATATATTTGAAAAATTTTAAGGATCAACTAATTTGTTTATCGTCATAGTAAACTGCTATGATATTTTCAGTAAACCAATTCAGTAGAAATTACTGGGGTAAAAAAAAACAACTAAAACTAAATGACTATTTTCTGGGTATTCCTTTCAATACTAATTTTCTTTTAACATTGTGTATTTTTAAAGTTTATCAAAGTGTGTTTAAAGGAAATTTACCACACTAGATTTTAATAGATGTTAGTTAGGAGATAAATGAGATAGGTGGCTAGGAAATCATAGGTTAAACTAATATATGGCCCCCACCACACACACACACACACACACACTTTTTTTTTGTCACTACCATTGATGTGATAATATCTCTTGGCATCACCACACAGCAGTTGCAGCTTTCAGAACTGTCATTCTGACTCCTGAAACACAACTCTGATTTGGTTCTAAAGACCTGGCTTTGGAAAATGAAGGGATGATGGAGTAAGCTCCAGGTTTGAACTGATGATGTTAATACAGCTTATGAATTAGGTTGAGGGAAAATTACTTATGCTCTCCAATCAGTAATCTTGCCATCTGTTGTAGAGAGAAATGCAGCTAACCCCATGCTCTGTAATGGTGCAATTTCATCACCACTACCACCACCACCATCATCATCATCATCATTATCATCATCGGAAGAGGAGGAAGAAGAACAACAACAGCAACAACAAGAAAAAAAAAAGAAGCTTAAAAATAATACATTTGGGAGTTAAAATAAAATATTAATTCCAGTAAGTGAGTAAATTAATCATTATTCCAGCAGGTAAATCTGTGTTCTTTAAAAAAAAAAAAAAACACTTTTCTTTCCATATTTCATTTTTAAACATTTTCCCCTTTATGTGAGTTGTCTTTTCTAAAATGACTAGATCATTCAAGGCAAAGGAACAATCAAAGTGAACTTGGCTTCCGGCTATTTGCAGTTGATGTCACTTGAATTTAAACCACAAAGACTTTTCAAAGAGAAAACATTTTCATCTCCTAATATGTAACCCAGGAGATATGAAACCATGGCATCCCCAGGGAAGCACCTTTCTGTTTTATCAACTTGGCAACTTGCTTCTGCTTTGCCAAACAAAGAAAAGGCTTTGGATATGACAGTTGAAAAACCTGTTTTCTTAAACTTTTTACCATCAGTGCTACATAGAGGAAGAATCCTTGCTCTGCTAAAGGCTATGAAAGGATGTTAGCTTTCTTATTTTTGTTCTGGAAGGGTGAAAATAAAATTTATTACAACCCCATATCCAATACTTATGCTTAGATCCCAATTGTGTTAGGTAAAAACCATCCTGAGAATGTTCCCTCTTCTCATTGTTACATATATACTTTCATTTCTAAACAGATAGTAAACACATAAATAATCAGCAGAATTAGCAAGTTTAGAGCAAACTAAAATTACTGTAAGAATAGACTCAATTATTTATCAAATCACACTCTTCATTGTTATTGAAATGCAACTTTGTATGAAAAAGCATGTTCAAAATATCATATCTTTATTTTGAAACCTCTATTTTGAGGTCTTCAAATAAGTATGTTAGCAACTATCTTATTTGATAATCTAAAACATATTTAATCATACTATCATCATTTTACTTATTTTTAATACTTTAAATAACTACCATATGTCTTTGAAATACTAAGAAACAGATAAGTCTTGCCCCCCAACTTCCAGAAACTAATATTCTGTTTGTAATGAAGCACATGCAAACATAAGTAAAATAAAGCTTTTTAAGGCAGTAGTGAGCTGGACATTGTAGGTAGGAAGGGAGGAAGAGATCCTATAAAGGAAGAGCTACATGTCAACATACGCTTAGGTGTAAGTTTTGGTAGGTTTGGAATTGAATTACGAGGTGCAGGTCCTAAAATGCAGAACCATTAGTGGTACAGGTGTTCTTTGTTAACAGTGACTTACAGATACAATTACCCAAGTCTTTTATGCATACTAGGAATTTCCAATCTTAGGACCTGATGCAGTATTTGAGGATCAAGTTTCCACAGACTCTTCAGATAGATACAGGGGTTATATTAGACACATTATTGGATCCCAGTCACCAAAAAAAGAATCCAACATTTAAGTACAGGTCCTTTAAAGCACTGCTTACCCTACATTTATCCAAATATTTATTTACCTAGACACACATATTTGTTAATTTTGAGAGCTCTCACTATTTCTATGTATCTACCCACATATACATGAGCACACACACACACACACACACACACACACATACACATAATCTAGTTCTCCAATTCTTCTTACACTTTTGCAAAATGACAGTGAAAAATATTGCCTAAATTGAATTCTAACTGAAACAGAATGTAAAGCCACTTCTCATTCCTCCCAATAAAAATAAAATTAGAGTATCCCCAAATTAATTTCTTTATAACACAGATTAAGATGTTTGATTTTGACATTAAGAAATATTCAGGATTTTACTACAAATATATCGTGAATGATACAGAAGGAACTTAAGGATGGAAAACAATATCATGAAGTTAATTTTTAAATAAAATTAATGAACCAATGACAACTTTAGACTTCAAACCATGTGTGTGTTCTTCAAAGTCCAAGCAGAGCTGGAGTAAAAGCTACAGGGAAGAAGTAGGCAGGAGGGGGTACAGACAGTGAGCCTGGGAGAATCTCTTACACATAAACACACAAACCAGCAAGGGAGCAAAGAAAAAGCTACCAAAAGTCACTCTTTGAGATGGGTCTGGGTACAGCAGGTAAAGTTTTCTCCTAAACAGAGAGTCACAAATTCAAAGTGGGAGTCGGTGAGCTTGCCCAAGACCACGAAATTCCAGGAAGAACCAAACTCCATTAAGGTTGCAGAGAAAAGGGATTCTGGTCCTGTGACAACAAGCTGGTCAGCACAGCCACCTTGTCCCCTAATGCTGCAAATGGGAGTATGTTACACATAGATGACTCAGTAAATACCCTTGATCATAAAGGAATGACAGAAACAAGATATTCCTCACTTCCGTTCAAAATCACTTCAAAGATAATGTTGGAAAAGAAAGCCCAACCCCTTTTACAATGAAGACTTTCCACAAACAATGTTGAATTAAAGCAAGTAAATATTTGAGCACTTTTCTTTTTAACAACAATCTTTATTAAATTTGGAAGAAACTATGGTATGCAGAAGACAAAGCAGCATTCTGTTTTTCAGAACAAAAAAGCAGGGGAAAAAAAAAAGGAAAACCAGAACAAAGAAGTATTAAAAAATGCATTTTGAAGAAAATTCATCAGAGAAAAATAATGCCAGCAATGAAAAGAACTACCAAGTGCCAAGGTCAAGAGATCCCCACAAGGTCTACACACAGATCAATTTCCAAAAAAACACAGACAGAATTCTAGACATGTAGCACAAGATTCTATGGAATTTATACCAAACAATAACAGCAAAACAAAATAAAACAAAAATGCTACTTAAATCAATTAGTAAGAAATGAGGGATACTTCAATATATTTTCTTCTTGAAATGAGCATAATATTGATAATATCTCAATTCAAACACCACTTAATCAGAAAGGAATCATACTTAGAAATATTAGCAAAAATGTCTTAAATTAATTTTTTTAAGTAATTAACCTTTATTTATCTGTTGCTTATTTGTTTTTAATGTGGTGCTGAGGATCGAACCCAGGGCCTCACCCATCCTAGGTAAACATGCTACCACTGAACCATAACCCCAGCCTGCCCTAAAATAACTTTTAATAAATAAAGCCCAATATTAGCAAATAAATATATTTTGTGCGTTACACAGACAACAATGATTCCCACATTCCAAGGATTTTTATTCTAGTAATACAAAAATGTTTCAACGTTAGGTATAATGATATAATATTTGCAATTAAATTAACTAGAGGACATATAGCAATCATAACAGATACAGGAATTTCAGAAGCAGACATAACTTCTTATGGGGAATTATGTAATATGGCAGGATTTCCAAAGAGATTAACTGTTGAACTGCTCAACTATTAGCATTAAAACAAGTAAATAGGTATTTGGGGGAGAAAGTTGACTTCAACTTGTGCAAGGGTACATTTTACACATTTTAAGTGCTTTTGAAACAAATGCCTCTGTGTGCTAGAAGGTTGGCACACTCCAGCTCCACATGGATGGGAGCTCCTGAGCCACAGACACCTCCAGACCTCTTTCTTTGTGCTTCATCATCAGGATGATTATTAGGTTTGTTTAAAGTAAAATAAATTGAAACCTATTTGTTAACCAACACAGTAAAGTACCAACTTCCTTATTGTAGAAAAAGCCTATTTAAATCCATGCAAAATAATTTAAATGAATATAAAATGAGTACATATTTAAGCAGAACTATCACAGCAAATTAAATACTGGTAGTATTTAAATATAAGAAAGATGCTTAACCTCTCTCAAAACAGAAGCAAAGTATACAAGAGAAAAAATATTTTAAGTATAGACTGGCAATATTGCAAAATATTTATAATAGGTTTCTTGGAAACTCAAGAATGACTAATAATGAGGATCTGATTTTTTAAAACCTAACTATAAAAAGTAATTTGGTATTCAAAAACAAATGACAGGGAGCTGGAGTTATAGTTTAGTTGATAGAGTGCTTGTCTCACATGCACAAGGCCCTGGGTACAATCCCATGCCAAAATAAATAAATAAATAAAATAAGACAGGGCTAGGGCTGTGGCTCAGTGGTAGAGTGCTTGCCAGGCATATGTAAGACACTGGGTTTGTTCCTCAGCACAACATAAAATAAAAAGTAAACAAAATAAAGTTATTGTGTCCATCCACAACTTAAAAAAATATTTAAAAAGTAGAAAGTAGTTGTTAAATAAAAAAATGACAATGTAAAAATTATCTGGCCCTGTACTTTCCCTACTATGAATAAACATATATGTGGCATAGCATAAATAAAGTGTATTAGAGGTTATGATACATTAACACAGAGATGTTCATGCTAAAATACTTTATATAACCTAAATTTCCATAATTTCAGAAGTACCCAAATAAATTCATCACCTTTAAGAAGAAATAATGTTTAGCTAAAGGTGAGCAAATTCTATTCATGGAAGGATAAAATGTATTCAAAATAAATAAATAAAAGTGCTAATACATATAAAATAGTAGTTTTGTAACTGAAGCAAAAAAAAATATTTCAACATGCCTAAAATCATATGAAAATAGACAAGATGTTAGTGAAATTGATTTTTAAAATAAGAGTTGGAGGAATGAACCATGGAGAATTATCTCTGAATAACCTTATATGCAGATGTATGCACATACACATGTACTCACTTACCTATATATAAAACTTATATCTTTAATGTTTTGATTACTCAAAAACTAAATAAAATTATGTCACTCATTGAATCCAATGAGCAGAATTTAAAAAAAAAATAACTGATTAACAGAAAAATGCCTTAGCCAATTCACCATTCTCACAGTTTTGTTTCAACAACAGGTAGAAATATTTTAAAAAATAGTGGTATCTTCAAAATAATCATTCCAAATTAAGCATATTTAAATATTTGTTACTTCAAGCTCATCACTTTAATAATTTGAACTCTAAAGCCACCAGAGTTAAGATTACAACTATAGTTGGGGTGATATAATAAGTAGCTATCTTCTTGAATCTTATTATTTTTACTAAGTGTAGCAAAGTGTTAATTTATAATCTAAGAGTTATAGAGCTTTATTATAGTATATTCTGTTGCAAATTTGTAGTAAACATCCCTTTCCCGTATCATTCATGAGTCTCCCCTGGAAAGGGACCTGGACTTCTTCATTGCTTTGGTCTCAGTATAGACTGAATCTCAATTGTAGTTTATTGAAAAAAAAAGTATTGATATAAGATTATTTCATAAAAATATAAATGAATGCGTAATTTATATTAGGAATAAATCATAGTGGACCTTGTGATTGTGACTATTCTTTCTGCTTCTCTTTTTAGTTCAGAGTGATTCTTACTTTTCTAACAGTGTCGTAGAAATTACAAAGATTCTAGTATAAAACACTTGAATCATATCTATCATCCAACAGCAGGAGGCCTTGAAGCTATGTACTTTCAATTACTTTATAATTACATACATTTTATGATTGAGTTCAAAGTAGAAACACGGTTCTCTTGTGGATACAAAAGGTCTTATCATTGCCAAGGTTCTGCCTCTTCAGACAATTAAAGCTCTTTATATCAAGAACTGTTTTTCCTTTTCAAACATGCCAAGGGGGGCAAAACACTAATTATCTGTTTTCCTTATTTTTCATTATATTCCTGGGTTTGTTGAGAAACAGAGATAAAGAATTAGCCCCTCTCCCCCATGAAAAAAGGGAGAAAACTCAGAAAAGCTGGGAAGCATTAACAATGTTCTTTTAAGACACACAGACACCTGAACTTCATTCTCTGCTTCACAAGCTCCAAATCTATGATATGTGAATAAAAATGCCTGCTTTTCATAACAGCGATGCCAATCTGTGAAAGTGTAAACTCTTTGACATGACCCTGGTTCATTAAACAGGCTTACACTAACTACACCAAAGTTATGAAACTTTTCAGTTCTATCTTGTTTCAAACATAAAACTGCAGCTACCCAAAGTATAATTTGTACATAGAATATACCTCTTTTGAAAGCACATGCAACTGTGAAAAAGACTAAAAAATATAAAAATAAATTTCAATGTTTGATTTTGCTCCTGGCTACCGTAGCATTACATTTAGAATTCTATTAGGCTATATTAAACTATTTGCTAATTTTATTGAAAATTTCCCAATTTTTAAAATTTGAATATATATATATATGTATATATATATATATATATATATATATATATATATATATACACATACACACACACACACACACACACACACATATATATATATATAGGCATGTATTTAATGTCCCTTCTTCAAACTTTTTCTATAAATCTTTATAAAATAATTAAATCAATTGTAATAAACATTTAAAATAATTGAAGTTTTCATTATGTAACTGGTACTGTGCTTCACAATTTGTGGAAATGATCTACTTTAGTTCTTCAAAATCCTGTGAAATAGTTAATATTATTACTCTATCTTACAGATAAGAACATCAGGATCTGATTTATTACCATCCATTATCACTTGAATCAATTCCACCCCAGCACTCCAAAAAGAAAACAATCTTTGCAATGTTACAAATAACCTTCACTTGGTAAATCTAATGTAAACTTTTAATTTGATTCTACTTAATCTGATAATCAATCTAGGAACTGTCCCGTTGTTTTATTTCAGAGGCAACACACCTTCTGTTTTCTCTAAAATAACTCTTATAGCCCTTTCTTACTTCACTCAAAAATTTATCATCATATCTCCAAATGCTCCACAGTTTAATTTAGGACCAATTTTGTTCTTTGTTTTTTAAATTTTTTTTTTTGGGGGGGGAGTGTGATGGACACCATACCTTTATTTTATTTATTTGCATGTGGTGCTGGGATAGAACTCAGTGCCTCACACATGCTAGGCAAGTGCTCTGCCACTGAGCCACAACCGCAGCTCTGCCACTTAAAAAAAATATATATATATATTATAGATGGTTACAATATCTTTATTCTATTTATTTATTTTTATGTGGGGCTGAAGATCAAACCCAGTGCCTCACATGTGCTAGGCAAGCTCTCTACCACTGAACCACAACCCCAGCCCAGCTCTGCCACTTTTGTTCTTTGTCATACTCAGTTCCTTGGTTACTAAATCTTATTCCATGGCTTTAAGCATCACTTAAAGGCTAAGTATCACAAAACTATATCACCACTCCAGAGTTTTATCATTTAATTCAGACCCCTATATCTAACTAGTAATTTGGCACTTTTAACTTGAACATCCAATAGATAACCTCAATTTAATGCCTCAATGTGAACCTGAAGTAACATATTCAAACTTCAATCACCCCTTTCAAATCAGTTTTTATGCAATGTTTCATATTTTCCAAAAACGAACATATAAAAATATTCAAGGCACCTCTCTTCATCCTTTGGGATAATTTAAAATATTTGGATTTTCTTAAATTCCTCATTTTTCTTATACTACATATTAATCCAAAAGGAAATTCAATTTGCCTTAACTGTAAAATGTATGCACACTGTGACTAGTTCTTGGGATCAGTACTATTTCTCTCGTATATTTTTAAAAGACTCCTGAAGGATCCCTACTTCAGATCTTGCCAAATCCAAATTCCACCTAGAATCCACTGCCACCATTTTCAGGCCTAGGTAGGTGAGAATGGACGATCTCACTCTTCTGTGGTGTCTCTTCTCACTCACAAAGTACACATACCAGTATGTTTGGAACGGTAGCAGAGTCCTTATAAATAAAGGACTATACGTTATTTCATATATACAAGTATTTCATCATCTCTTTCTTACAAATGCCTACTTCTGTTCAGTGTGAACCCCAGTTCATAACAGAATCTTGAACTGAATAAGAAACAAAGATTATATCATAATAAATATCATTTTGACACAAGGAAAGTCTTCTGAGAGTGCACCTGAAGCCCTGTTCTCACAGTGCTCCTACCCTCTCCTTCTGCCCTCAGCTGGTCATGGTGCTATTGATCTCTCCACCCACCCATCCCCTAAAAAAATTCTCCTTAAGGAATTAGACTCTAATAAAGCAATCCCAGTGAGATGTATAAAGGATTGAAAAATCTCCATTCCCCCTACACATAATATATTTTTTAATATCAGTAAGCTCAATTAAGAAGATGTAAATGCTTTTATATTTTCATAATTTTATACATAATTTAGGAGGGAAAGAAATACTTTTGTAGGTACTTCTGCTAAATTATCAGTTTTTCAATATTATTCATTAAAACTAATATTCAAATACTAAGAACCTATGATCCTTTAAAAGTATAAATGTATTTCTGATAATTTGATATGGGCTCCTAAAAGGTCATTACATTGTGGAGGTATAACTAAGTGTGATTTCCAAGTAATTGGTATAATATTATACACCTTAAATACTAGATATGTGCAAGACACTCTTTTGAATACTTATGAGTATTATCTCAATGTATCTTCAAAAGAGTTACTAATTAAATCCAGTTGTAATGATTCTGCTAACAATGACCTTAACTATTATGCATTCATCCATCTCCTTGGGAAAGTTGGTAAATACTTGTGTCTTAGGTTCCCTCATTTGTCACATAAGTGAAACATTGTACTTATACTACTTCATGATGTATTAATAGACGGAATGTGTTGCAATTTAAAGCTCTAGGATGTAAAAAGGAAATGAGAGGTGGTATGAAGAAAAATGAAGGAGAAGGAAAATTCTTTTAAGTCCCTAAAACTCCGATCATTTTAAAGTTTAGTTATACTTGCATATACCCATGAGGTAGATATATTGAAAAATAAGGACATTTAATTTGAAATTATTAAAGAGGTAGATTGTTTTCCTTATTGAAATATTGCAATATATTTTAATTTGTGAGCAAGCATGACCTTTCAGGAACACTGTCAAAAAACTTATTTTCAGTTTCTATAAAGGGAAGAAGAAAACAGAAAATGCAAGATTAACCACTTCATCTCAACAATTCTAAAAACATGTCATTTGACACCCAGCACTTAAATACCTGTTAGGAAAAGATACACCTTCGATGAACCCAAAACAAAGAAAAATGTTGATAGTTAACCAAATTACTCTGTTAACATTAAAATAAATTCCCCCCTGTTGGGCAGTTTGCAAGAACTAGCAAATTAGTATTTATTCAAGATTTAATGGCAATGTTAATGCCACTATCAATCTGGATTCTTGAGCTAGAAAAAGGCAAATCTCATTTACATTAACCTGAACACCTTAATAATTAAAATCTCAGCCTCCTGGCTAAATTCTTAGACATTTATTCTGTTTAATTTAAAAACAAAATATTTTTTGTCACTTTATTCTAAGAAAGGTGCTTCTAATTTATTAGTGCTATTAGGGCATTTTATAATCTGCAGCATAATCAGCCTTAGCAAAAGTTTTTGTAGTTGGCTTGGCTTTAATGTTTTTCTCAATGACTTACTGAAAAATAATGCCTCCATTACATTTCTGTTTCAATTTATTGTTGTGATTTTGATTTGTCTAGTTCAGTTCACATATTCTAAATTGAAAAATGTGAAATGAAGACTACCTATAGATTATCATGAGTTCCCCCAAATTTGCTTACCTATATTAGATTCTAAAACTAAATCACTAATAGCTTTCTTTTTTTCTAAATCGAAATAGGTTATTACAATACATGAGCAAGAATAATTTCATCATAGTTTTTGTTATTATTCATTATTTGTATAATACAAATGTAGTGCCTGAGAGCCTGAGAGTCTATAAAGCTATGTAGCTGGGGACATCATTCAAATGTACATTCAAATTGACATGATTCAAATGTACAACACAATTTTCTTAAATTTTAATCTGAAAGACTATTAATAGAAACACTGAAATTTTGTTATGCAAATTGATTTATTTCTACTGGATTAGGAATTACCATAGTGCCAATTGTAATGTTAAGGTACCAAATTATCACTCATTATGTTTAATCTTTGTTTCTTAGAACCCTCATAGTGTTTTCGAAATTAATAGAAACTTCATAAGAAAATAGTAATTGTTCTTTGAATGTGGTTAATAAATCAGCAGCATCTAATTTGTAGATCATCTCCTCCTTCAAAACAATTATTTGTAAATGACAAAAATCAAAGGAAGTGATGGTTTATAAAAAAGTTTTTAGTTATGCCAGTTAAATTCTGCTGGGAGACCCTGTAATGACTGATTTCATATATGACATTCTTAGAGGTCACATTTGTTAACAATGTCATTTCAGAAGAAAGAGTCAAAAGTACCATAGAAAGAAACAAGCAGTTAGTTGGCAAACCTGTCAGTTTGCATATTCATGTTTACCTTAGGTAGCTGCTCTGATTTCCTTACTTAAAATTCCTATTATACTATCTGTCAGATGATTTCCTTGGTGTGGAAACTGCAGAGGTGAATAGCAAGAGTAGATGCAGAAAGGATAGAACATCTGAATACAGTGGGCCATCAACCCAGAAATATCCTTGGAAATTTCAAATGGTAACTGGTGAAAGTTGGACACAGATCTGAAAGAAGTCATAACAGGACCGCCATCTTGCCAGATTCAGTGCAGTTGCTTCTGAAGAAACAGATATTGTAAGAAAGATGCTAGGACTCAGACTTGATGCCACCTGATGAAAAAGCTATGTAGCTGGGAAAAATGAAAACAAAAGTCCTGGATAATTCCTAGTATACCAGTTTTAAATTTTAATAACAAGGTGGATGTCAGCATAACCAACTGAAAAAGAACATAATGCTTTGGTATAAAGGAAAATGAAGTAATCTGAAGAACATATGGATCTGAAGTCCAGTAGTTATCACATTACAGGGATCATATTGGAGATCCATCTGCACATCAGGAGTGGTTGGATAATTGTGTGTAGAAGAGTTCCCACCAGGGAGAAAATAATGTGATAAGACCACAGAGCCCAAGGCACATAATAAAGCACTTCAATGAGGAAAATGAAGTATAGAAACCAAGGGCTTGAAATACAACTTTCTATAATAAGGAAAAGTTTTAAAGGAGTTGGTAGGTACAAGTGTTAAATACTCATAAAAGGCCTAGTGAGAGAAGACATATTTTTTTTTTTTTGATGTGAGAAACCGATGTGACTCCATTTTTGAGAAACCAACCTCTACCTCATAGCAAAGTCTGTCCAAAGGCGGTGTGTGTGTGTGTGTGTGTGTGTGTGTGTGTGTGTGTGTGTCCCTTGTCCTTGGAAAATCCCACAGAGCACTCCTAGGCACATACCCACCCTGCTGAGTTGTTTGCCTGTAAATAACAGGAGAGATCTGTGGTGCCAGGTATCCCTGACTCAGTTATGCTAGGTGAGGGCTTATAACAACCCCCTAGCAATCACCAATCAGCATGAGACAGGGAAAATACCTGGGATGCCAGATGATCCTCCAGTAATCTTGGTGATTGATCACACGTAGTTTAGCATGTACACACCTCACGGATTAAACCAATCAGTTCAAACAAATCCCCCTCTTGTACTAACCAATCCCCCCTCCCCAACTCAGCTTGTTCCCACCAGTGAATGTGCTAACCAATGTTAAGAGTTGTTGTTTGATTTGCTGTGTGATGTTGTGACGCCTAGAGTATCCCCCAAAACCTATAAAATCTCACTGAACAAAGGCCTGGGACTCACTCCTCTGAACCACTGTGTGGGAAAGGGTTGTGAGTCCAGGCTCGAGCTTGCAAAAAAGACTCTTGTGGGATTACATCAGATTTGGCTCCTGGAGGTCTACTGGGGTCCCAGGAATCTGGCATTAGAGATCCCAATGTTAGGGATGCTTTTGATGGAGGTCCTCCAGAGAAACCCTGAAACCAAAGCCAGATTCAAAAGCAGAAAGTGAGAAAATTTACATTGTGAGGTTAAGAACTCTTTCACCAAGTTTCATGATAAAAAATGTTTTCACCAAGTGGAAAAGATAGCCCACTAAGAAATAGAGAAGTTGACTAGAAAGAGAGAGAGGGCGCTCCAGAAACTTCTTTCTTTTTTTCAGGTGATAAACCTTTTTTAAATGTGAGAGGAATCATTGAATTGAGGAGAAAACTCTAATTGGGCACAAAGGAGAAAAGGTACCCATGTAACATAAATTTATTTCACATAAAATGTTTTGAATTTCAGTAATTTGTTTTAAAGCACGGGAAGAAAGGTATTTTGTAAGAACAAAGGTGAGGATGGTTTTATAAACAATGGTTGGAAGTTTATATTTGGAATAGGAAATCACTAAGATATTAAATTGCCAGCCTTTTCTAAAATATCTGTTGCCAGTGAGAATGTATTTCATGACAATGGTGAAAACATGGGAATACTGATATTATCTGGGGAAAGTAGAGGAAAATATCTTCATTTTGAAGAGTAGAAGAGAGAAGAGATCTATCATGAACTACGGGATTGCTGGGTCGTTCTGTGAATGATCTCTTTGAGACTGGTGATCAATCGCATGAATCAAACAAGCATATCAAATAATCCATGGAGTCAGCATCACTGGGAAGGAATAAACAGTGTTCAGGAGGGAGGGATTAATGGCCTCATGGACAGAGATGGGTTATTTTTTTCTAGGAGCATCATTGCTTAAAACTCACAACTTCTTGGATCACATGAAAATGTAATATTATATAGTAATACATCCACAGCTAATTGAGGTCTAATCTACATGAGCACAAAATATTTATTCTTGAGTCAAGTAATATTAACTCTGATTATATTTTCTATAGCTAAATATTTTCCTTTATTTTTTTTTTCACAGAACTGATATTTGCCTCATATTTTCATTTTCTTTTGTATACTCAGACTGTGGCTAATTTTTTTTCCCATCTCTTTCTCTTTCTTTCTCAGTTGCTGAGGCTGTCCTAAAACATGCAATCTTCCTGCTTCACCCTCCCCCATCACTGGATTACAGAACTGCAACACCACTCACAGCTTTGTTACTTTTTAAAATATTAGACACTCCCAAATTTTATGTAACCCTTCACTTTTCTGACTCCCCATTTTGTAGATTCTATGCTTCTTTTTAGCTTCTACCCCTATTTTTTAAAATACGTATATTTTTAGTTGTCAATGGACCTTTATTTATTTATTTACATGTTGTACTGAGAATCAAGTCCAGTGCTTCACACATGGCAGGACTATATATCACTGAGCCTCAACCCTAGCCCCTCGTTTCCTTATTTTGCAAGGCATATGACATTATATTTCTTTATCAGGAAGCACATATACAGAAATAATATTTTATATCTGTCAATTTAAAGCTACAAACTGGATTTCTAATTAATTAAGGAACTATATTAATTTTTTTCATCAACAAATAAGAAACTTTCTCTTGATGTTTTTTTTTTTGTGTGTGTATTAATCAATTAAGCATGTTATCATAATTTTATGTCAGGATCTCTGTTCTATTCCACTAATCCATTCATCTATTCTTACTCAAATTTTGCAATGACCTTGTTAATCTGTAAATATATATTATGGGCTCTGTATATTTGTACTTCTTTCAGAATATTGTTTTGCTCTTATAAGTCCTTTATATTTCCACATACATATTTGCATCAGCAAAAAACTCCTGTTAACTATGACTAGAATTGTAAAAGACTATAAACCATTCTGAGAAACTACAGGATAAAAAGAAACACTGTTAGGTTCAAATTGAATCAAAGAATACCCAACATTTTTTGAGGTGGATTTCATAATTTCCAGTAGCTTCCTTATTTCTACTATTTCCAATGTTTTCAAAAAGAATTTCTATAACAAGTACTTGAACATTTCTTATCATTGCACATTGGGGTGTGTTGGGTACAATAAATTTGAATTTTTAATTTTACAGATTAAAGATGGGAAAGAGTGCACTCAAGGAGGTATTCCCAAGCATATTCATCAGAGGATCCTCATCCTACCTGTCTCCATAAGATTTATATCTATCTCATTTTTCAATTATACTCAGACCTTCCCTAAGACCCCACGAAGTCCAAACCAGTTACAGCATCTATTCAAAGTTTCTCAGACTTCTCAATGTCATTATATAAAATCAAAGAAATTAGATTTTGAAATTATATTTCGATTCTTGATACATTTAATTGAAAGCTATAATTCTGAAAAAAAGGTATGTAGAGTTTATATGACCATTAGAAAGACTTGATTTACCTTAAAATGTCAGCAATCAAGCATAAACCTGCCCATTACCTCTTCATTTGAAACATGTATATTGAAAGAACTTGTTTGTACTTTCCTTTTCAAAATGAATGTTTTTTAACATATTATTAATGGATGCAAGCTTTTGCTATTTTATCAATATATCTATATTTTGATATTCTACATTTATATAAAGATACCTAAGTTTTGGCTATTTTTATTGAAGATTTTGTTTTCTCTACTATGAATATTATTGCTGATGTGAATAGGAATTAACAATGTAAACAAATAGTTTAAATAAATGCCATTTAAACTATTTTTAATGCTTGTCTTGTGAAACTAGAATTAAGAGCCTCATAATGTTACTTGTATTCATGGATGGTCAAAAGTTGTTTCTTTGAATTTATTTATCTTATATTTTCACATTCCAAGTAATACTTTGTTTTATGTATTTATTTATTTATTTATTTATTTATTTATTTATAGTTGTACTTGAACACAATACCTTTATTTTATTTATTTATTTTATGTGGTGCTGAGAATCCAACCCAGTGCTTCCCATATGCTAGGTGAGTGCTCTACTGCTGAGTCACAATCTTAGCCCTAATACTTTGTTTTAAATGTTTATTGCAATAATTATTAATACCTTGACTTAATGCATAAATGAAAAAAATAATACCTATGCAGTTAAGCAACTAGGATATTTATGAAACTAGATTTGAAAAGCAAACATGTTAATGAATAAAGAATATAAGGATATATTAACATATTGATATAACTCCCATTTTTGTTTTAAAATAATTAAAATTATTGGTTCTTAAAATAAAAATGCAGATTAAATGTCCTTCTGATTTTGAAATGTTTTTCTTTCAATATTAAATTTACAGTGAGATAATGAACCTTGTTTACTTCTATGGAACAAATTGGGTTTTTAAAATATTCATCCTGAGGAAACTGAAAATAAGGAATTTATCTGGCTATTAATTTGCCTAAGGATAAATTCTTGGTTTGCGTTTTATTATAGATACCATTAATCTATTATGCATTTATAGTTAGCATTCCAAAATCTATTTCAAAAATGAAGTTTATGTTTTCTGCCCCAGGCTCATAAAAGTAATGAAAGCTCTGTTGTTTATGAAGAAAAGATTTAAGTTAGGAAGCTGCAGGCCAATTAAAATGCTTCATTTAAATATTTTCAAGACATACTCTCAGGTAAGTCAGAACTTACTAATTTTCTGGAAAGAAGAAGTAGGGAAAATAAACACAAAGGCCATAATTGTAATAGAAAAAATAGAAACTTTGCCCCCTGGGGTTAGAAAACCCTATATAACCATTCCTTAGCCTCTCTCAAGGCAGGTTTTATCTAAAAAAAAAAAAAAAAAAAAAAAAAGAAGAAGAAGAAGAAATTACAGGTCTTTCTGAATACTAGAGAAACCTAAAAGAAAATTGAAACTTAAAGTGAAAAAAGTGAACATAAAGCACTCAATTTTTCACATTAACCCACAAAGTCATTTTAAGTCTCCATAAGGCACACCCATGTTCTCTTAAATTGTATATTTATTAACACTTATACTTTATGATTCATTCACACCAAAACATATTATGTTCTCAACATATATCCTATTTTTCCTCCCTGTTATGTCTTTGAAAATGAAAAATACCACTTTTTCCTTGTAAAATTTCAGAATTTTAATAAGGTTAGCATGGGTATGTTACTGAGTTACATAGAATTGTTATGGAAATCTTGGTCCTTGTCCCTGTACCATTCCATTAATGAGGACAAAAGTTTTGAGAAAAAAGAAAAAGAAGATTTATTGCTTTGCTAGCAAAGGAGAAACATGGGAAACTCTGTCTCAGAGTTTGTGATTCTGCCCATCAGGGGGAACAAGGGGATTTTAGAGAGGTGATTGAAGGGCTACATCCAGGTGTTCTATGTCTGCAGCACAATTCACTTGTTAATTTGAGAGATCTTCTGGTGATATCCCTGAAGTCTGAATTATTTCTTTCCTGTAGCCTGGGGTGTGTGCTCAGATAACTCTGCCTAGGATGAGGAAGAAAGGTAATCCTGTTTTTCTGGAGATTAGGGAGTGGGAAAGATTAGGGAGGGGGAGAGATTCAGGTGGTAGAGACAGAGAAAGAAACATGTTCCTTAAAAATAAGTCAAATTGCAGAGTAGCACGGGCTATAATGCAAAGCAAAAAGTGGATTACTGTTACATTTCCCCACTGTCAATTTCCACATTCCATTTCTATGAAATAATGAACAAAAACTTCCCCAAACTGTTTCCTCCTGAGAGATGGCAAAGTTGGGGGGGTGGGGAAGAGTTACCTGAAATTCTTATTCTCTAACAGATGAGGCATGGACAATTAAGGGTTTTTAGTATCAGGGCAATGGAGAAGTCTGTATTGGTAGTTGGTGGGTGACTGGCTAAGGCATGCATAGGGCAGGGATCATGCTAGGACAACAATAAATAAAACAGCAAAACATTACTTCTTTGTAAACACCCCCAAATCATTAGTATCTCAGCCAGACTCTGAAAACCATGAATACAGTGGTGACTCATTAAGTCTTAGGGTGGGATCCTACCCGTCACTGATTTGTGAATGGAGGCCATTTAAGGATTTAGAAACTTTAGAAGAGTTGTTAGAAACATACATAACTTTTAGATTTTGTAATGGCACGGATGTCCCCGTGAGCTGTAGTTAAGATAACTGATATCATCTGATTTCTGTAAATTAACTTTCTCATTAGCATTACCTCTACGTTTAGTAGAGAGATCCCATTAACTGTGTTATTTAAGGGATCTCTTGGTAATGTTGTTACCGCTGTTGACCGGTGACGAGTTCTTGCTCCCCGATGTTGAAGAATAACACCAAAGAAGCACGCCGAGGCAAGGTCAGGGTAGAGATTAGAAGTTTATTAAAGGACAGCAGAAAAGACTTCTCCCAGAGGAAGAAGGCAACCCAAGAGGTGGAATCCGTGGAAGTACAGTTGTTTTCCCTTTTTATAGTTCTTTCAGTGATGGAATGTAGGTTGGAAGGCCAGAGAGGTGGGACACAGGTGGGCCAAAGAAGTAGTCTGAGCAGGAAGGACTTCATTATCACTTCTTTGTGATGGGCTATCTTCAAATCTGCTGGGGGCTATTCATTAATACTTCTTCCAGGTGGACTTTGGCCTAGGGCCTTTTCAGGACTTTATTAACATTCCATGAGTTGTCCTGTGTTTTCCCTGAGTCATTCCCAGCATGGCCTCCATTTTAGATTTCACTCGGTATTAGACCCTCGATTTACCTAGCTACACTAACTACCTAACTTTAAATCTGGCTTCAATGTTAGCGTTTATGTGTGCCACATTGAATCTTTTAAACCAGTATGAGCAATACATATTGGGGTTAGATAATCATAATAGTGAAAAACAGATTGAATTCATCTCTGTAGGAGATTAAGAAGATTTATAGATCTGTGATATCAGGCTTAAATTGACTCAGGTAAAATTGGGACTCTAAATTCTTTTGTGATTATTATTATTAGACACTACCACACAAGAACCTCTCCTTTATTGCCTACATGTGCACTTACTTTTAGTAGAGCTGACACAAATGTACATCTTAAGTTACATTTAACAAGCAAACAATTGTCTTTCCTTTTCAATGTCCATAAACATCAAGGTGGTCAAATTGATGTTGTTCCTATCTCCTCTTAGGGTCAGTTGAGATCCTCAGAGATAACTCTTGTAAACTTGTGAGAAGCCTCTTGGCTCCTTTAGCCTTAGTCTACCAGTTATATCATTTACTGGGATGGATTATTATCTTGCTGATCACATGGGCTATCCTTAGAAGCATAAGTGCTGAGGGCCATTACCAAGTAGGAATGACGCATCGAAATTTCCTTGCCAAGCGTACCCCATGCTGCTTAGAGGACATTCGATGGGACATTGCATGCATGCTTTAATAAGGTGACCTTGCTCAAGGACCAAGGCAGATCCGGGTTTAGAGCTGATCAGGTTTGAGGAAGTAACCAGCTCCTTGAGTTTAAGGCGTTGCCAGTTTAAGATAATGGGTTTTAGGGAAGTTGGAAGTTGAAGATTATTGCTGGGATTAGGGTGTTCCTGCTGCTTGTTCCCGTTGAGTTCTCATGAGATTAAAATGGGATTTGGAGAGAGCCTCGTGGAGTAGGTGGTTTGTGCGGGAGACGGCAGAACGTGTTGGCCCCTGGACCTGTGTGGAGGCGGTGTGAGAGCGGGAATAAAGAATTGCTGTTTGAACCTACAAAGCTGTGAGTGCCTCGTGATTCTGGTGCCAAGCCAATGTCTCGGCTTGCCAATGTCTCGGCTTGCCAATGTCTCGGCTTGCCAATGTCTCGGCTTGGCACCAGAATCACGAGGCACTCACAGCTTTGTAGGTTCAAACAGCAATTCTTTATTCCCGCTCTCACACCGCCTCCACACAGGTCCAGGGGCCAACACGTTCTGCCGTCTCCCGCACAAACCACCTACTCCACGAGGCTCTCTCCAAATCCCATTTTAATCTCACGAGAACTCAACGGGAACAAGCAGCAGGAACACCCTAATCCCAGCAATAATCTTCAACTTCCAACTTCCCTAAAACCCATTATCTTAAACTGGCAACGCCTTAAACTCAAGGAGCCGGTTACTTCCTCAAACCTGATCAGCTCTAAACCCGGATCTGCCTTGGTCCTTGAGCAAGGTCACCTTATTAAAGCATGCATGCAATGTCCCATCGAATGTCCTCTAAGCAGCATGGGGTACGCTTGGCAAGGAAATTTCGATGCGTCATTCCTACTTGGTAATGGCCCTCAGCACATAAGGAGAACTTTCTCTCTCCAATGACCCTCTCCTTTGCAGAATACACTGGTTGACTTCCTGTACTTTAGGATCCTTTTGCTCCTACTGATTGGGAGGTTGGGTGACTCACTAGAGTTGCATGGCCCTTAGAGTGAGTGGTCTCCTCTTCCCTGGGTTCTAACTGATCTTGGATGAGGGCAAGAACCAAAATTCTGGCTGCTTTTTCCTTGGCCTCTTTACTTTCTTGACTTTCATTTCTAAGTGTTTGGTTTTAAACATCCAACAAGATAGTTCTACCAGTCTTAAATAGGAGTAATAGGTTACAACTTCAATGTTTGTAATTTTTACAGTTACTTCTTGCATTTAATTGGTGTGAGTATGGATACTGGAAGGCAACCTCAGATCCCATTGTTAGGAGACAGACAGATGATTATGGTGGAGACATGAGGTTAAGAAAATAATTCTATAAAATGCGCCCACTCTCATGATCTTCACATGCTTTCTTTTCCAAGAAGAAATTTACCTGTAGCCCTGGCCTAAGTGAATAGAATATGTCATATTTCTTAGCAAACTATCTGATAACTGCAGGAGAAATTCAGACCCAAACTAATGTTCATAGAAGAACCCAAATTATCCTGAAGAGACACTTTTGTGACCAGATTTTGAAACTCTGGGAGATAAGAAAGGTTTCTCCTAACCACAAAATCTGTAAGAATGTATGGTTAAGAATCTAATTAGTACCAGTCAGCAGGGTCCAAGATGTCATGACAGTGGGGATTGAAATTCTGATGTCATCTAGCTGTCAGTCAAAAGTTAGAAAGTGGACCTAGATAGGACTCTGTAGAAACTTCTCCCAATGTAACTGATAAAACTGGAGTGCTGGAGAGGCACATTGCCTTTCTCCTCTTTGAGAGGACCCTCCCTCTCCCTTGAAAGTGTCCTCTTTCCCTTTTCTTACCCCTTCAATAAACTCATTTGTGTTACTCTGAGTGACATGTCTGAAATCTTTCTTACTTGATTTCAAGAATCAGGGTTCAAAGGTGGGCGGGGAGTCTTCATGCTGCCTCAGTTCCTGGAAGGCCCCAGCTTTGTAACACTATCTGTCGTATAGGTGATGGCTTATTGTCTCAAATTAATTAAGTCCTTATGCTAGAAGTAGTACTTCTGCAAAACACTAACAGACAATAGTTATAAAGTTTTGTAAGAAAAATACAGAATAAATACTACTTTATCTTTGATATCTATTAAGCCTCGATAAAGGCCCATATATTTATCAGTTAGTTGATACAAATTTGATTTTTAAAAACTATTTTACAAATCTAAATACCCTTTACAATTTTCCCAAAACTTTTCTGAAGTTGTGTATTAAATTCCCTGTTTATTTTGAGATCAGAGCAATCTTTACAACAACAACCAAAAATATATCTTTTAAACACAATTTTAAATAAGCTTATATCTAGCCTACATTGGAACCATTCTAACATGCAGAAGGATGAGAGGTAGAGCCTTAATTCAGGTGAGGCTGGCCTCTTGACAAATCTTGAAAGTGTTTTATTTCTGAATCTGATCTTTGCCTCTTCTTTAAAGTGTCATTCTACAAAGTTCTCATGCGGTGTTTCCTGAGTCTATCTGAATATCAGTTAATATAATACAACATCACATCTGAAACATGAATCAAATGGAAAGGCTAAGGGAGTTTTTAACTTCCTTTTTGTGAAAAAAAGTGACAAAATGTTTTCATGTTCCACACTGTCAAAATTTGAACAAATTAGGTTCTCCTTATTACCTTCTAAAAATATTTTTAAATTCCCATCCCACTGTAAAGAGTAACACAAAATTTTATATATAACTTATTGATAACAGGTTACCTTTATCCTGTTAAAAACTATTAAGTGATTTAAATAGATACCATCCAAATTTGTTATTTCTATATATCTGAAGAAGATTATTGCTGCAGATAATTTTAGTTTGAAAAACACCAACTTGGTAAAGTTCTGTCCTATACTTTACATTTTTGAAAGATTTATACACAAAACAAGAAGGCATCTAATATACAAAGAGATCAGTAATGGTTAGCATCGCAATTACATAAATTTCATTTTATTAACAAAATTTAGTTTTTAAAGTTTAACTGTAGAATTCATCATGTATGGTAACTATAATCATAGCACTGTATAGATTAGCAGTACTAACAAAAGCCAAAGAATAGCCTTAAATCTGACATATATTTAGGAAACAGTGTTAAAAGTGAATATACCTAGTCAAAGCAAACAGATATAAATCAGTTTTTTTAAAATTATTTATTCTAATTTGTTATATATGATGGCAGAATGCAATTCAATTCATATTACACATATAGAGAACATTTTTCAAGTCTCTAGGTGTACATAAGGTACATTTACACTATTTGTGTCTTCATACATGTACTTAGGGCAATGATGTCCATATCATTCTACCATCTACAAGTTGAGGTTTTTAAGCGACAGTTTGGACATTTTATATCAGATGCAATGTGTTTTTTGTCAGCTGTTCTGCTGCTATGCTTAAACGACCCAATGAAAACAATTATAGGAAGAAAAGTTTACTTTAGGGCTCGTGGTTTCAGAGATTTCAGTCCATAGACAACCAATTCCATTCCTCAGGACTTGAGGTGGGACAGAACATAATGGGGGAAGAGTGTTTGGAGGAAAGCAACTCAGGACATCATACTGGAAAGCATAGAGAGACAGCACCAGTCACAGACAAAATATATACCCCAAGAGCACATTACCCACCTATTCCAGCCACTTCCTGCCTGCCCACATTCACCACTCAGTTAATCACCATCAGGGAATCAACAAATTGATTAGGTTAAGACTTTCATAACCTAATTATCTCAACTCTAAACCTTCTTGAATTGTCTCACACATGAGTTTTTTGGGGAGATACCTAAAAACTAAACCATAACACAATGTATAAAAAAGAACACTTATTTTTTACCTTGCCTATAAGCCTATATATATATATTTTCTTTTACAAACTTTAACATAACACTTACACAAGGCTCAGACAAACAATTCTCAGATCAATACATATGTTTAGGGTGTCAACTATATTGTAAGAACCTAAAATGACAGTTGCTTATTTAACCAATTACGAAGTAATTATTTAAAAGACTTCAAAACAGATATAAACCCTAATTCCTTTAGGAGTTAGTTTTCTGAAGTAATGAAACCTAATATACACAACAAATGATTTGATAGATAAGAGGAGGTCAATGTTTTAGATTTTGCTTTATGTCAGTACTTTAAAATTCAACCTTAGAAAAACCATCAAATAACTATGACTGATAGTGCTAATTATAGCCGACTTAAGCATACACAAACTTTTTGAGGTTTACCTTCCACACACAAACCTTTTGCGACTTACTTAGACATTCTAGAACTTGCTTACATCTTTAATTTTTTCCCTTTCTTTCATTTTGGACTTTAGCACAATGTTATCTTCCCATACAAAATGCTTTCTCATTCAGAAACATTTATCTTTCCTACTAATTTTCCATACTGAAATATATTTCCATACCTATAACTTTTTAATGGCTTTTTTCTAGTTTTAGACTCTTATTTTTTTTGGAGTGGGGGGAGCGGGAGGGGCAGGGATTGAACTCCAGGAAACTCAACCACTGAGCCACAACCCCAGCCGTATATGTATATTGTACTTTATTTAGAGACAGGGCCTTAATGAGTTGCTAATTCCTCACCATTGCTGAGGCTGGCTTTGAACTTGGGATCCTCTTTTCTCAGCCTCTTGAGCCTTGAGATTACAGGTGTGTGCCACCACATAAAGCCTCAGACTGTTTCTTAAATTCATATTCTGAAACAAACCTTATGAATGTTACCCATGCATTTAATTTATAGAACACATTTCATCCCAGGAGAGGGATCATAAATCTTACATATATATATAAAAATGTGAAGCCTTGATCTTTTTGTTTTCCCAGTTGCATTCAGGAGTTTGAATCACAAGATAATGTTAAGCCTGAACTGTCTTCCTTATTATCACAATGCCATCATTTTTGAGTTAGTTTCACACTGACAATTGTATCCAGAGGTTCTTTTTTGATCTTTTGCTTATGATAGGTGTATTGATTCAATGAAACAGGCCCTTTTGATTATTTTCTTTAGGTCTTTATCTTCCTTGAAGATCCCTTTCCAGAAGCTGCCAACAAAACATGAGTTGACTTTAGTTTTTTTGTTTGTTTGTTTTCCTGGAGAGATTATTCCTGTCCTTGTGGCCAAAAACTCAGTCCTTGTCCCAGATGCCAATTTAATAACCAGGACACGGTTTTAAGAAAAAAGGATTATTGCTTTGCTAGCAAAGGAGAAAAAAACTGGGACTTCTATCCTATCAATAGAGACATAGGGCTTTTATTTAGGTGATTCAGAGGCTACATTCCACATGTTCTCTGTTGGAGTTATTTAAAAATAGAAAAGGTCTATGAAGGAATTGACAAATAATTGATGGCCTTGCAAAATAGCATGAAACTATATTTGAACAATTTGTTTTGGATCCTGTAAAAAAAAGTCTTGCTTTTACCAAGAGATTGCATTGCAACTTTTTGCCACTCATTTTATCTTTATTAAAAAAAAAAAAAGTTAAAGTCTGACTATAGTCTTTATTTGTAAATTCATCTTGCTATTCATGTGGCTTATTTAAGGAATGACTTAGGATTTGTGTTCAGTGTACTATTTATAGAAAACCTAACAGCTAAAGAAGAATGTAGCACATATGGCAAAGTCCATAATGAATGAAAGCAATAGTAATGAAATTGTGGAGTAGGCAAAGGGAATGCATCTTCCATTCTAATATTTTAAGATACAATGCTTAGAGTTTAAGTTACTAATTCTGGTATTATGGGATTTTTTCAGATAAATGTAACTAAAAATATGATGCAAAAACTCACTGCTGTGGTTTGGATTTGAGCCTCTCTCCCCACCAAAACTCCTGCGCTAATGCAGAAATATTCAGAGGTGAAATGATTGTATTTTTTTTTTAAAGAGAGAGAGAAGAGAGGGAGAGAGAATTTTTTAAATATTTATTTTTCAGTTTTTGGTGGACACAACATCTTTATTTTACTTTTATGTGGTGCTGAGGATCGAACCCAGTGCCCCACACCTGCCAGGTAAGCGTGTTACCACTTGAGCCACATCCCCAGCCAATAAATGATTGCATTTTGAGAGGTATAATGAGTCCATCTTAATAAGTCCATCTTAATTTGAATGGACTGACTGGTATCTGTAGGCAGGTGGGGCATGGCTAGAGGAGGTTGGTCACTGTGGTGTCCTTAGAGGGTTTATCTTCTCTGAGATCCCTCCCCCTTCCTCTCTAATTTCTGGCTGCTCCTCTGCCTCATTCTTTCACCACAAATATTCTGCTTCATCTTGGGTCTAGAAGTTATAAATTTGGCTGACTATGGACTAAATCTCTGAAATTCTAAGTCAAAGTAAATATTTCCTTCTCTATGTGGATCTTGTCAGGTATTTTGGTCACAGTGATTTCAAAAAGTCAAAAGAAAGATCTTGTATTATTTAAAATGTATCACCTATTGAATACGGAGAAGTTCTTTGTGGTGAATAAAACTTTTTTTTAATCCCAATTAAGGTTGTTTAAATGAAAACATAACTGAGTTGTTTCACACTACAATATAAAGCTATCCGTTTTTTTTTTTTTTTCAAATAGGAAGATAATGAAGGGAAAGGTAGTCAGACAATCATGAAATCAAAAGGAAGGGTGTTTCTATCAAGTGATAGTCTTGAAACATTTATCCATGATTGCATATTGCCTGGTAGCTTAGCAAGTTGTCACTAGTATTTCTGTAGATGCTGGCTAATAAAGATATTTTTTAAAAAGTCTGAGATTCAGTTCTTATTCTCAATAATGCTATAATTTAATTATAGAAGGATGACTAATGCACATGGGATAATTAGCAAGTAATGAAAAACAGTATGAGTTTATGTGATAAATGTGGAACCATTGTTTTAGTTTAAGAACACTACACTCCTTTATCTGAAGCTACTAACAAAAACAACACTTGAAGAAAAACAAAACAGCCAAATAGCCAACTGCTTCTTTGGAGGGTATGTGTGCTTTATTATAATGTTAAGTATTAATGAGTCATTATCGTTGTTTCTTCATGCTGTTTTTAAGCTTCAAGGTCCTTTCCATTAGAACTGGTATCTCTGTAATTACTATTTTTTTTTCCTCTGTACTACTCTGTTCTGGTTATTCATGTGAAATTTTAAGCCTCTGTTTATATAACATTTTATTCTCTTTGAGAAAAAATAAAGGTTTCATTACTGAAAAGAAACCATGTAATTATTAGGTTCTCAAAATAAAGATGGTTCAACATTATTTCTGTATTTTCAACCAGTTAATCAATTTCTACTCAATGAAAGAAAACTTCATTATTCACATACAATTAGAGCAAGAAAAATTATAATGTGACTCTGTAAAGAAAATTATGCTTATCTTTCAGATTTCAGGAAAGTAGAACAGGCTCTCATGCTTACTATGAGGAACAAGAGTTACAGGCAATTCTTTTAAATTGTGGCTAGCAAAGTGATGAATGACTGATAGATAACAATTATTTTGATGCAATAGAGACAAAAATCACTGTGATGATATATAAATTACTATTCCTGATTTCCTTTAAAAAACAATCTCATAGCTACCATCCTTACTTCATGAATTTTATCTGGTTTCTTCTTCCTTTTGATTTACACAAGGCATAATCATTTTAAGGACAAGAGACAATGATATCTCCAGTTTGGTATGATTACATTTTAAATTTACCAGGACTCTGAGTTTGCCACAGTGTGCATAGATCATAATTTTCTCATTAAGTTTTTTATGTCTGGAGAAAAAATATGATGACCCAAATCAGTATGTTTTTAGTCCCTTCACTAGTTATAATTTGTATGAAAACTCCTCTAGTTAACTTTTTGGCATATAAGCCTTTTTATATGGAATTGAGTTTACATAAGTTATCAATATCTAGTTTATTTAAACTTGGTAATTCAAATAATCATATTTTTTGTTCTATAAATAAAAATAAAAAATGTTGAATGTATAATAAGAAGGTTCTGTTTTGTTTTGTTTTTAAACTCCTCTTCTAGAAAATAGGTGACCAATTCTGATGGCACTTCTTTTCCATGCAGTGATATATTTTTTTTTAAACAAAATCTAACTTTTTGAGGCTGAAGTTGTAGCTTGTAGCTCAGTTGTCCAGTGCTTGCTTAGCATGTGTGAGGAACTGAGTTCGAGTCTCAGCACCACATAAAAATAAATAAATAAAATAAAGGTCCATCAACAACTAAAAAATTAAATACACACACACACACACACACACACACACACACACACACCTTCTGTTTTATTTCCTAATTCTGCCACTTCATACTCTGTGTTTCAGAAAGAAGTATCATTTGGCTTAGATTCTTATGGTAAAAAAACACAGTCAACATGATTTATTTTCTTTACTGATAATCAATTTGTTAGTTATGTCAATTATAAAAGCATAATTTGTCATTAATTTACTCTCTTATGTTCATCAATATTGTTATTATAATCAGCCCATTAATTATCTCCCTATTATAGACTGTATCAATAGCCTAGCTGGAGTTAAACTTCTATTTTTTAATATAACTACCCACTTTCAATGCAGTGTCCATGCAGTTTTAAAATGTTCTTTCTAAATGGTAAAACTCAAAATGGTGCACTACAGATTTTATACACACACACACACACACACTCACAAATATATATTTATAAATATATCACTGACATTTGAAAATAATCCAGAATGCTCAGCATACCTGTTGTAGTTGTCTTGGAGTGCTAGGAACAAAACATCATAAACTGAGTGACTTATAAACAACAAATATTTTCCTTCTCATATTTCTGAAGCTGGAAAGTAAAAAGTCAATGTACTAGTAAATCCTTGTCTGGTGAGGGCTCTTTCTGGTTTTTAGGTGTCGCTTTCTTACTATCCTCATATGGAAGAATGAGCAAGGGAGCCTGGAGAACCTTCTTTACAAGGACACGGATCCCATTCATAAGATTCTGCCCTTAAAACCTAATCATCTCCTGATGGTCTCACTTCCTAAAATCAATACCTTCAGGATTAGGATTTACATGTGCCTTTTCAGGTGATGTAAGTATTCAGATCATAACAATGTCTTACTAAAACCCTAACTTTCAAAATACATGCCCTTCCTGCCCAATCTTGTTTTAGTCCCTCCATACTTTTCTCATACTCAAATTGCCAAATATTTTTATATTTCAAGTGTTTTATTTTTATTTCTAATACTTTTTAAGTTGTCAATGGACCTTTATTTTTATTTATTTATATGCAATGCTGAGAATGGAACCCATTGCCTCACACATACTAGGCAAGTACTCTAATACTGAGCTACAACCCCAGCCCTCAAGTACTCTTAAATTAATATTCCACCTTCCTTAAGGTATTTCCCTTATAATATTATCTTTAGTTCAGATGAATATAGTATAATCTGTGCTCTCAAATTGCACATACTCATGTAAACATCAGAAATACTCAAGAGTCAAATGAAATAATAACGAAGTTTCAAGAATGTAAATGTGGCAATTGAAATTCAGAAATACCTGACTGATACCGGCTAGAGAGGGGATTTTATATATGTACAATTATACTGGCATTAATAATGGATGCATTATGAAAATCAATAGTATGTCAAAGTCAGACTCTCAGCTAACATGTTCCCATTTTTGTTTGTTTTTTGAGGTGCTGGTGATCAAACTCAGGGCCACATGCAAGTAGGTAAGATCTCTACAACTAAGCTATACCCTTACTCTACAGACCAGGTATTGGAGACACGGAGGAGATAAATTTAGTGGGAGTTATTATCTATTGTGGAATGGAGCCAGAATTTTGTCCAGTCCACTTCCAAAACTGTGCTAACTTCTCATGGATTCTGAGCACACAGAATTGAAAAGACATTAGTAGCTATTCTCTTCATATCAACTTTGTGGAAATAAAAGATTTTTAATAGATGCATATTCTATAATATTACAATCGTGGAACCATTTCTGAAATATGTCGCTTTTTGTATGTGTCTGCATACATACATATGATCTAAACATGGATTATACTTATAATCAGGGCATATAAGACTTATGAGAAATGAGAAAAATGTCCATAACACTGCAGTACCATGAATTTAAATAGTAAATACAATGATAAATAACAAAAATACATACTTTGTTCATTAACAAAAGTGTAATTTACAGCTTTGAAGTGAATTTCAGCTGCAGCAATGATCAACTATCAAATAAATTATAACGTAAGAAAATTACATTCTATTGTATTCCAAATCATAAAATATGGAAATGTTTATAAATGCAGTAGGCATAAAACTAATCCCCAAAGACATTGTTGAACTAACAAGAATATTAAAAACACATTGTACTGGGAAATGAAATTCTAAATACCTATAGAAAATATGGTTGAAATCTTTGCATTTCTTTCTTTTTGCGACAACTCATACTTCTGGTTCATTCTCTGTTTTTCTCTGACCTAGTTGAACTGTGTTCCATTTCTACTTTATGTCATGTTGGCACAGAATAATGGCACTTTAAATATGACACTCACATCATCACTTGAAGTCTATTAAATTGAAATGAGCAATGGAAATATAAAATGGTGTGTATAGAATCTTAAGCAGATCCTGTTGCATTAGGAAATGACTTTGTAAATAGCTAAATAGAAATGGATCCAAGTCAAAAAAAAATACTATGATAATATGTTTCTTATCAGTTTGGGATATGCTATCTTCACCAATTAATAAAAGTTAGGTTACTATAAACTTTTGTAACATATTGCTTACACTCTTATAAAAATTATAACAGCAACCTAGGTGATATTAATATTTTTCAGAAAAGTAATTAGTTATTGAAAAAGAAAAAAACTGTTTTTGGATTTCACATTGTTAATTAATTGAATATGTTCCAAATTTTTTTCTAAATGTGTTTGTTTGTAAACATTTTCATTGGCACATAAGGGAAAAATAGTATAATCATCATCACAACTTAGTGTTACTCTAAGTTGTGATGATGATTATACTATTTTTAGTATTTAAATATTTTTAAAAGCATCAACTCTATTACATACAACTAATTCATTTGAAGATGTAAGAATGACACTTGTTCATTCAAAATAGGTAGAAACTATGATTATAATGCTTATTTTAAATACATAGATATGGGCTCAGTGCCAGTTGTATTATTTTGAAAATTTGATACATCTTTTAACTAAATTTGGCATATTATTATATATTTCTTTTGGTTTTCTTAATAGCAACAAGGTTATTAAAATGATTTTTTTAAATGTAATTCATGTGAAAAAAAAATGGAGCAGAACAAACCATCCTCATGAAGATTCTAACAAAAAGCTTTTGCAGTGTCATAGAAACCCTAGATGCAATCTCTAGGGTGTTCCTGCAAATTTGCTTCATAGATCTTTAGGCTCTTTGTCTCCCCAGACTTAATGCTTCATATTCCAGAAGAGAGAATTTGATCGGTGAATGTTGGTTGAGTTTTTTTATCAAGCAGTTTTGAGTAGAATCCAGGGTTATGTAACAAAGGCAAAGCAAAAGATTAGGTTCCTTTTGAAAAATGCAGGGATAATTGGGTCCCTTGTCTTTTTAAGGCTCTAGAGACAGCCTGCATTACTTGGCTCAGGGACCCATCTTTAGTCTTTAAAGTCTTCATGTCTGTGTCTCTACTTCCTTCTGAGGCATGCTCTTCTTTCTTCACTTAAAATTGGATTACTACATTGAGCCTAATATTAATGATTAAGAATAATCTCCCCTTCCCAAAGCCCTTAATTTATTCACATCTGAAAAGTCCCTTTTCATATAAGGATCCTCAAAGATATCAATATTCTAATCCCCAGAAACTGGAACTACAGTATTTTTCATGGTAAAAGGGATTCTAGAGATGCAGTTCAGGTTACTGATGCTGAGACGGAGAAATCATTGTATTATGCAGTTGGGCCGAATCTAATTGCATGTGCCTTATAGAAAGACTAGCTTTCCTGGCAGCAGTCAGAAAGTTGGACCTATGAAGTGGCAGGAGAGATTGCAACATGAGACATTCTTTACCTGTCACTCCTGGATT
Organism: Ictidomys tridecemlineatus; assembly: GCF_052094955.1. NCBI lineage: Eukaryota > Metazoa > Chordata > Mammalia > Rodentia > Sciuridae > Ictidomys > Ictidomys tridecemlineatus. The sequence continues at coordinate 229,846,699 of NC_135477.1, forward strand.
TAAAGTTGGAGGGAGGGAACTGTGGTCTAAGAATGTGATGGTCGCTAGAAGTTGAGATCAATCTGGTTATAGCCAGAAAACAAAACAAATCAAAAACAAAACTCAGCTCTTAAAGTGTGAAGAACAGAATTCTGTTGACAATCTGATTAATCTCATTTTCTCATATCCTCCATGAACATAAATGCCCTACACTTGAAAGCAGAATCTTTATTAGTTGTTGTATAATTACTAATTTTAATAGTAGTTATCTCTGAGAAATACTATAAATTTGTGATTAATGATTATATTTCAGGTATTTGGAGCTCAATGTACATTATACTTCTGGAAAAACCCCATTTATATATGGTTCTCAGAATAAAAGAAGCTACATATTGCTCCTAAGATTGTGCTCTGCTTTCTTTCAAGTTATATTTATAATAATAAACAGATTTTATTTGTGATTTATCTGAACTACCTCACTGCATAAGAGGAAGATTTACTGTTCAGAATCCAATCAGGGACTGGCTCTAGCTCAGCGGTTCCTTTGACAGAGAATGTAGAGAATCCAATTAGTCCTGTAGGTTGTTTAATATTTGTCTTTATTAATTTTACCCTGTATATGCACACAAGATTGTCTGCATCAGAGCAGAGTTTTTGTTTGTTTATTTATAGTAAAAAAAAAAAAATGTTGGACTCCATTGCCCAAACACAATCCCTAGGGGAAATGTGGAAATCAGATGGAAAAAGTGAAACGTGAGCTGCCCATATTCCATAAATGAAGGATGGAAATAAATAACAGGTGTTCTTCGATGATATGCTGGAAAGACAGCCATCCTGATGATCCTATGGGAATGATTGGGAACAAGGAGAACACTAACTCTAAGGCAGAGTAGAAAGAAGGGTCCTGGAGTCTCATTCTATTCTTTAAAAAAAAATTAGTTGATTGATTAGTTAGTATATTTTCATTAACAACTGAACATTTAAATACTTATGATATATAATATGTTGTTTTGATACATATATATGTTTTGATATTATATCTATATATGTATATACAGAATGTGAACAGATTAAATCAAGCTAACATATCCTCTAACTCATATACTTATCTTTATTTTGTAATTAGAATGTTTAAAATCTCCAATTCCAGCAAATTATCATTATACAGTGCAACACTATTTGATGTAATCATCTCTGTATACAATATATATCCTGAACCAATCCTTCCAATATTTAACAACATTGTCAGTTTGCCTCACCCCTCCTCCACCATACAAACTGTCATGATAACTGACCGCAAAAGCACAAATACCAAAAAGTAAAATTGGAAAAATGGGACTGCATCAAACAAAAATACTCTTCACATCAAAATAAACAAAGCAACAACCTACTGATTGGGAGAAAAATATATGCAAACCTTATATTTGACAAAGAACAATATCTGCACAGAGCTACAGAGCAAGGGCAGGCCACAGAGCCAAGACAGTCAGGAAGTTCCTCTGTTACTAGTTTATTTGTTTATTTATTTGGTACTGAGGATTTAATCTAGGGTAGTTCATCATTGTGCTATATCCCCTTCCCTTTTTATTTTGTATTTTGAAACAATGTCTCACTAAATTACTTAGGGCCTCCTTGATTGCTGAGACTGACCTTGAAATTGTGATCCTTCTGTAGTCACCACTGGAGTCACTGAGATTAGAGGTGTGCACAACCAAATCTTGAGATCTGGGAATATTTCAGACTCATCACTCAGAGTAGTTAGGAATGAGTTTGTTAGATAAGAAAAGGGGGAAAAAGACAGTGAGTGGGTCCTCTCCTAGAAGAGAAAGATGGTGCATCTCCCTAAACTCCATTTTTATTGGTGGTTTCAGGGAAGATTTCAGAGATTTCCATCCGGCCCACTGTAGGAATCACTTTTACCAGTTCTATCATATCTCCCTAGTTTTGGAATCTGGTTTCTGTAAACATCATATAATCCCGCCCCCCCCCCCCCCCCCCCTTCAGAGTAACTTGTATTCTCCTTAGGAGCAGGGAGGAGAATTTGGGGCCGGAATTTCTCCTACAGATTACAACTTGTTTTTTTAACAATAGAACATATCCTATTGACTTAAGCCAGGCAGGGCAGGGTTGCAAGTAATTTGCTTTTAAAAAGAAAGAATGTGGGGAGTCAGCACAATAGGCCCAGTTTGTAGAATCATTCCCTTGATTTCACATTCCCATTGCTCATGTCTATAGGTCACTTAACAATGTCCACAATGTAAAACAAGTTCAAACAACCCCATGATAGGGAAACACATCACTCTGTTCTTTTGAAATATAAAACAGGGAGACATGGCTCCAATTTTCCTGGCATTTTGAAGTTAACCTGGGACTCAGCCTAGGCTAAACATATCTAGCACTTTCCGTTTAGATAAGTAACTAAATAAAAGAATAAAGCTTATTTTTTAAAGGAAACGAAGAATAAAATGATTCTAGGTGGAGTAGAAAAGAATCAGAAGAATCAAAAGTATTTTAAGAAGGTGGAAGAAGAGGGGTGAGGCAGAGGAGAAAGGAGAAAACATTTTCTCTCTTGCTATTGTGTATATTTCCATGTCTAAGAAAAATCTGGGACTCTTCATAGAAGCACACACAATTCCAGAGAAATTTTATTTTTCTCTTTCTAAATAAAACATATTTTTTTCTTATAATTCATTGAAATAAAGAATTAAATAATTGCTTTTCTGTGGCAGCTAATGAGTGTTTTAAAAATCTCTGGTTTTCATTTATTTCAATTTTACTGAAAGTATATTTTATTTCTAAGAAATGTAAGATACAGATTTACTCTAGAAATAGAAAATATATCAGCTTAAAGTCTAGAGCTATGGAATCTAAGAATCCAGCAAGTCATATTGTTCTGAATAGAATAACCTTGAGAACCAGAGAGGGAAAGACACCTTTAGAAGCAGGCAAGGAATGCAAACTTTATGAGTCTCAGAAAGAGCACCAAGACTGAGAAAAGCTATGTCAAAAACAAAAGATGCAGCAGCATCTTAATCTTCAGAAAGACAAGCTTATATGCTTGATCTCACCAGAAACACTCATTCTGATAAATACTTCCTGAACTTCACCTAGGATGAAGGTGCTCAGGTGTTTATGCAGCAAGGATTCCTAATGTTTTCAGGTCATGGATACCTATGACAGTCAGCTAAAGTGAAAGTTCCTGCCTGGGAATGATGCTGAAAAATATACAATGTAAAATACATGGAAATATAGGAATTTTGGGAAAAATCAGTCATGGTGAAAGACACACACAAAATATAGTTAAGTAGTTAATTAGAACACATAAAAATAAAAAGAATTAATCTCATGGCCCTGTGTGCAAAAGAAAAAACAACTATTAATCTATTGATGGCTGTAACTATAACATTTTGAAATAATTTTATTCCTGGATTCTATCCCTAGGCTACTTATCAACAATTTTTATAATCTGATTATAAAGACTGTGAATTAGATTAAAAATAAGCCACATAGATATAGTGAAAGATACTGATAACATTCTTGATGCTTACATTCATGATTAAGGAAAAGCTATAGTTGATCTGAAGTTTAATGACAGTCAAGGTGTTTAAGACAGAAGCACATTACCAACCTGAACTCAGTCCTCAAGCTATGGATTCAAAGAAATCAAAAAACAAAACAAAAAACATAAAACAAACAAAACAAACAAAAACTATTCTAAAAGCTCCTTTTGAGATTATTTTATGATCATTTTGTTACTAATAATTTTTTAATTTAATTCCCAATTCTGATAAGTCTTTTTTTAATAAAATAAAACATGCTCTTACTATTCATTAGACAACCAGGAATTTTCAAAAAAAAATTTTTTTTAATTCAACTTCTTCACAAGACTATATTAGTTTTCTATTGGTCTGTAATAAATAACCACAAACTTAGTAACTTAAAACAGCATCCATTTACTGGTTCACAGTTCTTGAAGTTAGAAGCCCAGTGGAGAATGACTGGTTCTTCTTCTTAGACAATGTAAGGTCAGAATCAGGGCATTTGCCAAGCCAACTTCTTCAAAGTTTCTGTGGGAAATTCTCCTCAAGCTCAGACTTGTTTTAGGCAGATTCTATTTCCTTGCATCCATAGCATAAAGCATGTGTTTTATTGCTGGTTGTTAGCTTGAGTTATTCCTTACTCCTAGAAATAATTATATTCCTTGACAAGTGGCCACTCCATCTTCTACCAAGGAAAAGTTCTTCAATAGTCTCAAGCAATGGGATCAAATAACCAGGTTATTTTTTTGGAAAGAACCTGGCAGGTATTGGTAAATGAATTAATGAGAGGATGGATTGAATGTAGCTGCAATAATTTCTACAAGTTTTGTCCAGGATAAATGCAGTTGACTGAAGTGTTCATGGAAAACGTGAAAATGTAAAACCAACATAGAAAGACATATTTAACCAAAATATTTTTTATTATTATAGGCTATTAGTTTATATGTTAATAATGTTGATTATATCTTCCTACTACAAAAATATAATCTTGCCTGCACAGAAAGTTTGCCTTGTTTTTATCTATTAAAAGTCAATTTGGTGGTTGTCACACTCAAGAATATATATATATTTTTTTTACAATTGCCCAATTTTATAAGTGCTGGACAACAATCTTTTTTGTTTTAAATAAAATTCTCACCTTATTTATAAAGATAATCTTTTGATTTGATAGTCAAATTGAGTGCCTGTTACAATACATTAAGAAGAAAAAAAAACTGTTAGAAATAACAGTGAAATTTCCGATTTTTCACTAATAATAATAATAAAAACCAGTTTTCAGGAAACAACAAAAATCATCAGCAATTGACAATTCAGATTAAATATATCATCCTCTTACTTGTAATTATTTAAATTTTTTTTTTGTAGTTGTAGATGGATAGAATGCCTTTATTTTATTTGTTTATTTTTATGTGGTGCTGAGGATGGAACCCAGTGCCTCAATCATATTAGGCAAACACTCTACCAGTGAGCTGTAGCCCCATCCCTTACTTTATATTAACACTGAATATTTTAGGAACATAAATTACATTTTTCCAAGTAAGAGAATTATAATTTTATTCACAGAATTATTAACTCATCCAAAGCTATAGTCAACTATATAATTGGTACAGTTTTTGAGATATGCAAAAATTCAGAAAAAAAATGATAAGAAGAATAATAGTCTAATAAAATTGTAATCCATTTGGAAATCAGAAAAGTTCTGAGTTGGTCTGCACCAAATAATATAAACGGTAATAAGAAAACAAATACCTTAGAGACAAGTAGTTTTAAGAAACATAATTAACTTTGAGAATTTTATTAATTTTTAGAATTGAATTTCTTAAGAAAGGAAGAAGCCAAACAACCAAAAACAAAAAAAAAACAAAAAAAGAAAGAAAAGAAAAAGAATATATGAGTAAAAAAGTGAACATATATGATGTGATATATACACTAAAATATAATATTTTCAAACTCATAAAATATATTTAATATAACAAAAATATCTCAAATCATTTTTTTTTAAAGAGAGAATGAGAGAGGAGAGAGAGAGAGAGAGAGAGAGAGAATTTTTAATATTTATTCTTAGTTTTCAGCGGACACAACATCTTTGTTGGTATGTGGTGCTGAGGATCGAACCCGGGCCGCACGCATGCCAGGTGAGCACGCTACTGCCTGAGCCACATGCCCAGCCCTCAAATCATTTTTAAATAAAAATTCAAAGGAAGATTCCATATATCTTGTAAAGAACCTTAAATTATGTGTGATGATCTGTAAAATATTAATAACTGTATTTTCTTCCTTGACTACATATTGATTTTTGTACTCTGAAATAAGGCAAATACATTTAACTTCTGTATGATAGATCCATACCTGAATTCATCATTTACATCTACATGCCTGGTGTTATCTGAGCACACACTCAAATGCACAGTAAGTTCATAGGAAGTTAATAAAAACTCATTAAGAAATTGATCCATAATTCTCTGAAATCAAAAGAGCACATGTGAATTTGTATTGTAAAAGAATCCACAAGGGCTTGTTTATTATTTGCAACTATAGTAACAGCATATGCTCTGGCTCTGAGTTAATTTTCCATGAATTTGTGGATATCAATACACTATTTTTTGTACCCTCTAGTAGAGAATGATTAAAGGAAATAAACCCAGATGAAATCTTTGTTATAAACTCATCAACAAAAATACACTCAAGAGAAAGCATCCTTAAATTTGGATATTTACATGGGAAAAGGAAACACTTTTTAGAAATGTAATGTCTTGAAATAACTCATAAAATGTTTAGGATTGCGAAAATGCTTTCATAATGATTCCACTCAGAATCCACATAAAATATATGCTATCTGCCAGGGAGTACTAATCTGAAAACATTTCTAATAAATTCAAATATATCTAGGCCAACAAATCTGCAAAATGAAATTATTAATATTTATAGTTGGCACTCTATCACTTTTGCCAAGCTGAAGCAATGCCATATTTAGTTGTTATAATAATAAATGCCCCATGAAATAGAGCTGTATTATTCAAGCCAGACTATTCTAGCTGACTTCAACAGTCACTGACCTCCAGGCTGAAAAAGTTCTTCCTCCCTGAACATCACACATTTTCTGTGAAAGTAATTCATAATTAGGCAATCCAAACTGACAAAAATAAATAAATAAGCGCAGCCCAGTAGAGAAGATTCAGGAAATAGAAATTTAAAGGCAAAGCATAAAAATAACTATTCTGTAGACATTTACAATGTACCTAAGTAGGGATGAAGGCCATGTTTATGCATCTTCTGTTTGTAGTACTGACCCAGTGCATTTTATATCCATTTGGTATGGACTCTTCTTTATCTTTTTCAAATACATAAAATATTACAGTTTTTCTAGTAACTTCTGAAAATGATTATTTAACATTTATAAAGAGTACAAAGACCAAGGAGAGATAAACATTGAGATGACAAGTAAAACTGTACTTTATATTAAGATGTTAAGTTATGCAAGATTTTCTCAGATGGCTATTTGTGATATATTGTTCTATCCCTCCTTCACATTGCACTCTGCCTCCTCCCAACATTCAGATTTTTACTGCCAATAACATCTAAGTCAGAATTAGTAGTTTATAATTGAAGTCTTTTTATTTTAAAGTTTAATTATGTAGCTTAAGAAATAATGCTGAGGGCCATTACCAAGTAGGAATGACGCATCGAAATTTCCTTGCCAAGCGTACCCCATGCTGCTTAGAGGACATTCGATGGGACATTGCATGCATGCTTTAGTAAGGTGACCTTGCTCAAGGACCAAGGCGGATCCAGGTTTAGAGCTGATCAGGTTTGAGGAAGTAACCAGCTCCTTGAGTTTAAGGCGTTGCCAGTTTAAGATAATGGATTTTAGGGAAGTTGGAAGTTGAAGATTATTGCTGGGATTAGGGTGTTCCTGCTGCTTGTTCCCATTGAGTTCTCCTGAGATTAAAATGGGATTTGGAGATAGCCTCGTGGAGTAGGTTTTTTGTGCGGGTGACGGCAGAATGTGTTTGCCCCTGGACCTGTGTGGAGGCGGTGTGAGAGCGGGAATAAAGAATTGCTGTTTGAACCTACAAAGCTGTGAGTGCCTCGTGATTCTGGTGCCAAGCCGAGACATTGGCCTTGGCATTTTGGTGGCCCGTACGCGGAACGTCTGAAATTTGGAGGTGAGTAAAATCGCTCCCCACTGAGGGAAGGCAAGAGAATGGGTGACCATTTCAAAAAACAATGTGTTCTTGTTTTGATTTATTTCATTTTTGTTTCAAGCTGCCTATCCCTAGAAATTTCTCAGGCAAACTGGGAAAAATGGTCAGCTCAAGGTTTGAAGTTTGTTAGCCCCGAGAAAGAGAAAATTGATACAGTGAATTTTTATTCAGTTTTTGTTTCATTCAGTTGTGGTTTTGTTTTGTGTTATCTTATTGGGTTGCGTTATCTTTATAGAAGATTAGAAATTATTAAAAAAGAAGCCGAAAAAGTGTTAAGTAAATTGTTAGAGATTCAGACCATGGAGGAAGACATTTTAGATCAAGCAAAAGAGAAGGTCTCTCGAGCTAGTCAGAGAAAGGGAGAAAATTTAAAGGAAAAGGGGTTATTAGGAAAAAGGCCACAACAAGAGGCTGTTACTAACTCCGTTTTACCAGAGGGTGTAATTCAACCAACAGCCCCGCCGATGGAGACAGCTGAGTGGCCCTCAAACCCCGTAGTTGATAGATGGGATCCTGAGACAGGACCTCAAAGATTAGCATGCCCTGTATTTGAACAGGTAGGAGGGCAGCGAATTCACCGTGTTTTAGAATTTAACACAGTGAAGCAGTTAAAGGAGGCTGTAACAACCTATGGTCCTCAAGCCCCCTTCATGGTAAGCATGGTGGAGTCCATTACTAACTTGGACATGACGCCAGCAGATTGGGCTAGCATGTGTAAATCTGTGCTAAATGGAGGACAATATTTGTTATGGAAGGTTGCCAATGAGGAATTTTGCATGGAGACAGCTAGGCGAAATGCAGCAGCCGGTTACCCTCAAAGAAGTCTTGATATGTTATTAGGAAGGGGACCTTATGAGGGTCAGCGGCAACAAATGGAATATGATCCTGCTGTATATGTACAGATTGCTGCAGACGCAGTTAGGGCATGGAAGACTTTACAAGGACATGGAGATTTACAAGGTCAGCTATCTAAGGTAATACAGAGACCTAACGAACCTTACGCTGACTTTGTAGATAGGCTTATTCAAACGGCTGCCAAAATTTTTGGTGACACAGAACAAGCAATGCCATTAATAAAACAAATGGCTTATGACCAAGCAAATCGTTGCTGCAGAGAGGTTATTAGACCATGGAGACATGAAGATTTAAACACATATATTAAATTATGTAGAGATGTTAATGAACAAGGGCAAGTCTTGGCAGCTGCAGTACAACAGGCTTTAGATGCCAGGCTAGAAACATGCTATAATTGTGAACAAACAGGACATTTTAAAAGGAGTTGCCCCATAAGAGGAGGGTTTAACAAAACTAGAAATCAAAGGAATAGAATACCGGGTATTTGCCCACGATGCCGTAGAGGGAGACATTGGGCTAATGAATGCCGTTCTCAAACCACCATAGAAGGTACTCCCTTATCAAAAAACGGACAAGGATCAGGTATTTACCCACGATATCGTGGAGAAAGGCACCAGGCTTCATTGCCAAAAAACGGACCGGGGGGCCCAATGCTCCGGGGCCCACAACCACAAATATACGGGGCAGTGGAGGAACCCAGCAACCCCATCAGGGTGGTGCCCAGGACACATTGTCCATTAAATCCCTCATCAGACAAACCCGAGGGAGCGCAGGGTTGGACATCTGCGCCTCTGCCAGAGCAGTATTAACTCCAGAGATGGGAGTTCAAATCATTCCTACAGGAGTAAAAGGACCTCTTCCCCAAGGAACAGTAGGCTTATTGTTGGGACGTAGTTCATCTACATTAAAAGGACTTATGATAAGTCCTGGGGTAATTGATCCCGATTATGTAGGTGAAATAAAAATTATAGCTAGTTCTCCAGGAGGTATATCAGTAATTTCACCTGGAGATAGAATAGCACAGTTGTTAATACTACCCAGCCTACATAATAAGTTCTCTAGTCTTAATGTAGAAAGAGGTTCCAAGGGATTAGGCTCCACAGGTGTAGATTGGGCTATGTTGTCTTTAAATTTAGATTCTCGCCCAATGTTAAAACTAAATATTCAGGGTCGTGACTTTAATGGACTGCTGGACACAGGTGCTGACCTTAGCATCATATCTCTTCAAGAATGGCCAAAACATTGGCCATTACAACAAGCCACTCAAATGCTTCGAGGCCTAGGAGTGGCGACTAATCCCCATAGAAGTGCTATGGTATTAGATTGGAAGGATCCTGAAGGATGTGAAGGAACTATACAGCCATATGTTTTGGATCACCTTCCTATTAATTTATGGGGACGAGATGTCCTAGATCAACTAGGTTTGATGTTAACAAATAACATCAATCCTAATGTGCCCACTACTAGGGCTAGACAAGGTATCAGGAAAGAAAAAAGATTAGGAAAACAAGAACAAGGTATAGCAGCGCCAATTCAAATAGATCAAGGAACAGACAGACATGGGTTGGATTTTCAGAAAGGGCCACTGAGACAATCAAAATTACTTGGAAATCAGAAAGACCAGTGTGGGTTCCTCAGTGGCCCCTGACTAAAGAAAAGATACAAGTAGCCCATGATCTGGTCAAACAACAATTAGCGGAAGGACATTTACAACCTTCCGTATCTCCCCATAATACTCCCATTTTTGTTATCAAAAAGAAATCGGGTAAATGGAGATTATTACAAGATTTAAGAGCAATTAATAATGAGATGGTTATTATGGGACCTGCTCAATCAGGGATTCCTCAATTGTCTGCTTTACCAAAAACGTGGCATGTTTTAGCTATAGACATTAAAGATTGCTTTTTTTCGATTCCAATTCATCCCGAGGATAGTCCACGTTTTGCATTTACTATCCCTGCATTAAATCATGAAGGTCCTGATGAAAGATATGAATGGAAAGTACTCCCTCAAGGAATGGCTAACAGTCCAACTATGTGTCAAATATATGTTAATAAAGCAATCCAGCCACTTAGAAATCAAAATCCTGAACTAAAAATATTTCACTATATGGATGATGTATTATTGGCACATAAAGATAAAAACACATTGCTGGAATGTTATGCCACACTTACAAACTTGTTAAAAAATTATAATCTAGAGATAGAAATAGACAAAGTACAATTAAATTTTCCAATTAATTATTTAGGAGTTCTATTATCCTCAACCATGGTCCGTCCACCTAAAATTCAAATACGAGTAGATCAACTCAAATCACTTAATGACTTTCAAAAGTTGTTGGGAGATATAAATTGGATAAGGCCTTATCTAGGCATACCAACAGGAGAGTTGGGACCTTTATTTGATATTCTAAAAGGTCCATCAGATCCAAATTCACCCCGAATGTTAACTCCTAAAGCTAGAAAGGCATTAAAAATTATTGAGACATATATGGAAAATATGCATTTAGATAGAATTGATATAAGTTTGCCTTTATTATTTATTGTACTACCAACAAGAAATATTCCTACAGGAGTATTTTGGCAGGAAGGTCCATTATTGTGGATACATTTATCTTATTCTCCTAACACTATTCTTACTAGGTATCCTGAGGCTGTAGGACAATTAATACTCAAAGGTATAAGAGCAGCAAAGGCAGTGTTTGGAATTTCTCCCAATAAAATTATTACTCCATATACTATGGAGCAAATTGATGAGTTAGCTAATGAATTAAATACTTGGGCAATAATCATGTGTAAATTGAATGTTTCATTTGATAATCATTTACCATCTAATCCTTTGATGTCTTTTTGGTCTAAGCATCCTGTAGTTTTTCCTAAAATGACAAGAAAAACACCTATCGTGAATGCTCCAAATATATTCACTGATGGGTCTAATAATGGTACAGCTGCAGTAGTTACCCCTGATCAAACTTTTACATTTTTAGTTCCCAAACAATCAGCTCAAAAGGTAGAGCTTAATGCAGTTCTACAAGCTTTTGTGATGTTCAAAGATTCTGTATTTAATTTATTTTCTGATAGTCAGTATGTAGTTAATGCTATAATATCCCTTGAAGATGCTGGTAGGATTTCCCCTTCCTCTACTGTTTTCTCTTTGTTTTCCACTATACAAAGTCTAATCTGGGATAGAAAAGATCCATTCTTTATAGGACATATCAGGGCACATACAGGATTGCCTGGAGCCCTTAGTTTGGGCAATGATTTAGCAGATAAAACTACACATGATATACATATTTTTTCTACTGTAGAAGAAGCTACAAATTTTCATAAAAGGTTTCATGTTAATGCTAATACTTTACAAAAGCGTTTTAAAATAACTAAGGAACAAGCCAGGCATATAATAAAACAATGTCAAAATTGTGTGACCTTTTTACCCCAAGTTAATCTTGGAGTCAATCCTAGAGGATTGATACCTAACCATATTTGGCAGATGGATGTCACACACTTGCCAGAATTTGGAAAATTAAAATATTTACATGTTACAGTTGATACTTCTTCCGGATTTTTGATGGGCTCCCTTCATGCCGGAGAAAAAACTAAAGATGTTATAGCTCATTGCTTACAAAATTTTGCCACTGTGGGTGTTCCTAAACAGTTAAAAACTGATAACGGTCCTGGTTATACGTCTAAATCTTTTAAACAATTTTGCTCATCATTTGGTATTACTCATATAACAGGAATCCCATACAATCCACAGGGACAAGGCATAGTTGAAAGAGCTCATCAAACTATTAAAACGTACCTATTAAAGCAAAAAGAGGGAATTGGAAAGGGGTATATATCCCCCAAAGATAAACTTAAAATAACTCTTTTTACTCTAAACTTTCTAAATTTGGATTCATCAGGACTTAGTGCTGCGGAAAGACATATGTATCCGAAAAATGTACATAAGCCTAAGGTACTTTGGAAAGATATTCTAACAGGACAATGGAAAGGTCCCGACCCAGTTATTGTCTGGAGTCGGGGTTCCGTTTGTGTGTTCCCACAGGGAGAACAGCAGCCGATTTGGATTCCAGAGAGGTTAACCAAAACAATTTCTACAGAAAAAGAAGATGATTTGACTGAAATCCATAACAGCTGATATCCAGAGCTCCAGCTTGGCTATTGTTACATCTGCGACAGTGATTAACCACGGTGCCTTTTTTTCAATATCTATTTTATTATTGCATTTTTCCCACATCAGAAAGTTCTATTTTATTTTTTGAGCTCATACAAACCTAGGTTAATGTTTTTCTGATCAGTTTTGTTTTTTGACTGTGTTTTATTTTTTGACTGTGGAGTTTTTAAACATTGCAATGGAGATTTTACCTAGGTAAAGCTACAAGGCCGTTATTATTGTCTTATATGTTGTATGTTATGTCTGCACTGTTTTGTGTTGCATGTCAGTATGTGTGTATGTCCATATTTTTATATGAGGAGCGCTCATGAAAAAATGGATCCGAATTTTTTTTATTCACGTGATTTAAGTGGTTTAATCTAATTAGGTAAACAGCTGTTAATGATTGTTTTCAAAGGTGGTTAATAGATCTCTTTGCTTACTATTGTTTTTAAAGGTGATTAACAGATCTGTTTGTTTACTTTCACTTTTCCTTTTCATTATATTTAATAATTCTGTTCAGGATAATGTCTCTTTAACATCATTGCCAGAATTCCCATCTCCATCCCAGTGCCGGTGAAGACTAAGAAAACCAAACTACAGCTTCTATGATAGCTACCACAGTAAACTGTATAAACTGATGCATCAATGAATATAACTCAACAAGTAATGCTCAATCAAGGATTTGATTTACTTTGTGAGGAAATGGACATATTGATAGACTCTTCCACTTTGAACTGCCTGCAGAACCTGACTGGACTATATATCAGTTGCATGCATTTTGAACTATCGTCTGGTGCAGCGAATTGTGGTACTGCTGGCATATTTTTGCTGATGGTGTCACCAGTGATGCAATTTCCTTGCCAGCACACCCCATGTTAATTGTGGTAATGCTGGCATCTTTGCTGATGGTGTCACCAGTGACGCAATTTTTCCAAAGGAGCCGTCAATTGGCTTGGTGTCGTGGCATTTCTGTATCTTCCTCCCTTCTACTAGTGATGGTCTAAAATTTGGGGGCCAACAGAGGTGAGGCAAGAACCTCACCCCCCCACTGGCACCAAGGTTAAATTTGGGGGCCAACAGAGGTGAGGCAAGAACCTCACCCCCCCACTGGTGCTTAGGCCTATCCACAAGCATGGCTGAATGCTGGACCGGTAGTCAGCGACGGGTTGATCTGATTGCAGTGGATTCAACCTAAGACAGGAAATTGACGTGTAAAGGTCAGTTCTCCCATGACGGGTAAGAACCACATGTTGAATTGGACAACCTACCAGGCACGGTCCTAAGCCACATTGCTTGTTGTTTAATTAATCAGAAGGGGGGAGATGCTGAGGGCCATTACCAAGTAGGAATGACGCATCGAAATTTCCTTGCCAAGTGTACCCCATGCTGCTTAGAGGACATTCGATGGGACATTGCATGCATGCTTTAATAAGGTGACCTTGCTCAAGGACCAAGGCGGATCCAGGTTTAGAGCTGATCAGGTTTGAGGAAATAACCAGCTCCTTGAGTTTAAGGCGTTGCCAGTTTAAGATAATGGGTTTTAGGGAAGTTGGAAGTTGAAGATTATTGCTGGGATTAGGGTGTTCCTGCTGCTTGTTCCCGTTGAGTTCTCGTGAGATTAAAATGGGATTTGGAGATAGCCTCGTGGAGTAGGTTTTTTGTGCGGGTGACGGCAGAACGTGTTTGCCCCTGGACCTGTGTGGAGGCGGTGTGAGAGCGGGAATAAAGAATTGCTGTTTGATGGGGCTGGGGATGTGGCTCAAGCGGTAGCGCGCTCGCCTAGCATGCGTGCGGCCCGGGTTCGATCCTCAGCAGCACCACATACCAACAAAGATGTTGTGTCCGCCAAGAACTAAGAAAAAATAAATAAATGTTAAAAAAAAAAAAAAAAAAAAAAAAAGAATTGCTGTTTGAACCTACAAAGCTGTGAGTGCCTCGTGATTCTGGTGCCAAGCCGAGACATTGGCCTTGGCAAAATAATTCTTGTCTGTACATTATGATTTAGTAGATTAAGTAGAATTCTAAGCAAATTGTGGGTTGCAGTGATTTTTGCTTTCTCGTTATTATTTTGCTTCAAATTTTAGTAGTTTGTGAAAGATTTTTGATTGCTTAATTTTAAGAACGACCAGAATCATAAAAGTATATTGCATTTAAGAACATGAAGAGAATTCTCCAAAAAGCATGTGTTGAATATTTGGCACAAGGTCTTCCAATGCTATACTAAACAATTTTTTTTTTAAATCATACTTGTGATTTAGAAGCATGAATTGGTATAACATAAGCCTTTGTAATAATTCATTGGTGGAAGATGTTTATAAAATTTCTGTAAAATATACTCCAAATAGCGTAATGCTTGTTCTCAACTGCGTGGAAAAAAAAAAATTGATCATGACATTTAGAAAGCAGAAGAATGGAAAAAACTCCTACGTAAATGGAACGGACACCAATGCAGGTTTTCACAAAAGAACACACAGCCCAAGATCTTAAACCTCTGTCACTCAATGTCCTAATTGATTAATTGCTATGACACCTCAGATGATCAGCCTCAAGTGATGCCCTGATATACTGCCATAGCTTCTGTTGTGAAAGATGTTTGATTGAGGTCCGTCTGTTGAGTCCCTACTCCCAGTGTGATTGAATTTGGAGATGTAGTCTTCAAACTGGTTGGTAAGCTTACATAGGTTCATAAAGGTGAGACCTTGATCCAATGGTAATAGTGTCTTTATTGGAAGATAAATCAGAGTCCTTTCCCCCTACTCCCTCTGCTTCTCTCACCTTTCTCTCCTCCTCCCCAACACTCCCCAAAGCAAACACACTAAGGAAGGGCCAGATGGGAACATGGGAAGGCAGCCTCCTTCTAGGCAGGAAGAGAAGCCTTGCCAGGGAACATATCAGCCTGCTGGCACCTCCACGGAGTCTTTTAGCCTCAAGGAGTGTGAGAAAATAAATTGCTTAGGATTAAACACCTACTTGTTTGCTTTTTCCTTTGTTAATATAGAAGTCTTGCCAACTTTATCTATCTTCCACATAAAATTTAGGACAAGCGAGGAAACCGAAGCCAGATGAGTAGAGAGTGACAAGGATATGTGTCGAAATTTCCTCAAAATAAATAGGAGATAAACAGATTTGTAATCACTCATGTATGTAAAAAAATTAAAACAAATGGTAATAAAAATATAACTGTGTGGTACAGTGTTAAATTACCATGGTAAAATGTGAGGAAAAGTAAATGGATGGTGAAAACACCAAAGCATATTTCTATGTGTGCCTTGGCCAGTGGAAACAGATAAGCAGAGATGACTTTAGATGAAGTAGAATGAATTGGGTCTCCGTAAGGAGATGTCTCACTCAAAGATATTCTGAGATGAATTTATTTATGCAGAACTATCTTAAAAAGTATATTAATTTACAGAAGCCATAGCAAGCTATAAAGTGGGCTAATATAATGGATCTTTATCACCAGTGATTCCAAAAGCAATGGAAGAGGAGGATACTGGAAATGGAAAAGATGACTTTTTCTTTTTCATTTTTTGGCACCAGAATATTGACCACTGAGTCACATCCCCAGCCATCTCCCACCCCCTTTAAAAAATATATTTTATTTAGAGATAAGGTCTCACTAAATTGCTGAGGCAGGGTTTGAACTAGTGATCCTCCTCCTGCAGCCTCCTGAGCTCCTGGAATGACTGGTATGTAACACCGTGCCCAGCAAGACTAATTTTTATAGAGACAGTTGCATGAGAAAAAACCCAAGAAAGAGAAAAATGGGGAATAAGAGATCAGAATGATTATTTGCTAAAAGTAAATAAAAATCAGCTCAACACCAGAAACATCATTTTTAATTAAAGATGACATTGATAAATACTGATAAGGAGGAAGGAGGAGGCAGTGTGGAAAGCTCACTGAGTGAGAGGAGTAAAACAGACAGATCTCTGACATTTCCTCACCTTCCCATCCTTTATCCCTCACTATGTACATTTGGTCTTCATTTTAGTGAAAAGTATAAATCCCCAATATAAGAAATATACAGACTTCTATTAGCTATCTTTTATTCATGTGATGATGTCAACTTGGTCACATTTACTACTTTATGTAAAAGTATAAGAGGAAAAAACATAATTATGTATGTGTGTAACAGAGATGCTATGTAATATTTGTGTTTTTCCAAAATAAAACCCAAATCCAGCCTTAATAAATAGAGCTGACATTTTCTGCTTTCAATCTATATTTTTATTTTCTTGGGCCAGAAATTCAACTGAATAATTCTCTATCTAATGGAAAACCTAAGCCTTCATTTTCACCATCTCTTTTAAGACTTGTGTTCCTTATGTTGATATAAATTTACTTGATCAGGAATCAGGGGCCAGAAATTAGTCAAAGAGGGAGACTCAATGACTGCATTAATTTGACATTTTCTTCTTACTCCCACAAAACAACAAAAATCACCTCCTCCAGTAGGCTCCTGCCATCACATGTGCGTGATTTTTTGCATAAAAGGATAATATCCATGAGGAGGTTTAAGCGTGCAGGGACTCACGGAAGCAGGACAGCTGGAGATTTCATTTAAATCTCAAGACTTTAAAGGAGGCACCTTGACATGTAGGTCAATAAACAAGCCATAAAGGGTACTTTCCTTGTGAAAATAAGCAAAGGGCAACCAGTGCCAAGGCCAATGTCTCGGCTTGGCACCAGAATCACGAGGCACTCACAGCTTTGTAGGTTCAAACAGCAATTCTTTATTCCAGCTCTCACACTGCCTCCACACAGGTCCAGGGGCAAACACGTTCTGCCGTCTCCCGCACCAACAACCTACTCCACGAGGCTCTCTCCAAATCCCATTTTAATCTCACGAGAACTCAACAGGAACAAGCAGCAGGAACACCCTAATCCCGGCAATAATCTTCAACCGCCAACTTCCCTAAAACCCATTATCTTAAACTGGCAACGCCTTAAACTCAAGGAGCCGGTTACTTCCTCAAACCTGATCAGCTCTAAACCCGAATCTGCCTTGGTCCTTGAGCAAGGTCACCTTATTAAAGCATGCATGCAATGTTCCATCAAATGTCCTCTAAGCAGCATGGGGTACGCTTGGCAAGGAAATTTCGATGCGTCATTCCTACTTGGTAATGGCCCTCAGCAAACCAGAAGCTCAGCCAAAGCTATTTATTCTGAGATAGCTATAGAAAGAAGACAGACAATGTCAGTTACATTTGGAAAAGACTCTGAAGAAGGAAAAAGGGGAGAGAAACTTTATATGGAAAAAAGAGCCATCATCAGATATACGTTATTGAAGGTTATAGGCATAGGAAGTTTTAGGGTAATTAGGGCATCCTACATAATAGAATAATTGCTTTGGCATTATCTAATATGGCTTTCCAGGAAGGGAAAAGTGGACCAAGTGGAACTGACATAGTTATTTCTATAAATAAATAATATTCTCAGAATAAAAAATTTAATTTTGATTAAGGATGACATATATATATCTTTATAGGCAGCAGTGTGGAGAAGTTTGTCCCTAAACTGAAAGTAGAAACAAAAATTCGAGAAGCTCTGCATTATTAAACAAGTCCTGGACATTCCGAGTCTATTACTGTAAGGACTCTTGTTTGGCTTTCTGGAATGGTTGCTGCAGATGATAGCCTGACTTCCTAGAAGGGTTAATATAGGTAGTATGTTGTCTTCCTGGGCACATTTCTGTTGATTGCAAGTACGATTTCTATTTTTATAAGCAGTCTGGCCATTATCTCTCAGCTAATACCTTAATGGAGGCTAAAGCTGTCATTCAAGCTCCTCATCAGGACAGGTGTTCCTAGGTGGTAGAGTGAATGGTTTGGTTGTACCACTCCCCATCCTCCTCTTTTTGTAGTTGTAGTACCAATCACAGGTGGATTTGAGGTATAGGTAAGCTATTACCTAAGTGTATCAATTTTTGTCTTGACAATGCTGTGGGCATGAAAGGCAAGTCCACAATTACACTGGATGTTAATTTCTGTGAGCACAAAATGCAAATGGCATGACTCTTGGAGGGGTCTGGAGTAATCACCGTTCCTCAGACTTATTCCTTGGGGAATGGTGATACATTAGGAAAATACTGTGCTGTTGCCTCTACTTTTGTCAGGATTGATATTCACCAGCCATAGTGGACAGATGAGGTGTATTGAAGGAAAAATTATACTGTTGAGCTGTAAATGTTCTCCATTCCATTAACACTCTTCCCATGGGCTCCTTGAGCAAGCACCATTGGCTAGGAAGAAGGATGACAGACAAGCACAGAATGGATCACTTTGTTATTTAACCACTGAAAACCTATTAAGAGAGGTCCCACCACTTACCTGCTTCTGAGATCTAGAGTCAATCCTAATTTTTTAGAAACATTTAAGTTCTAATCAGCTGGTCAACTTTTCTAATATTTACCTGGAAGCCAGTTAGAATCATACTTCAGGCTGCATTGACTTTCACAACAGTTGTAGACCACTGCCCACTGCCCTTAATCCATGATACACAGGAAGTGTGTATGTGGGCGGGGGGAGTATGGTTTTATCACCTGAACTCCTTTCCACTGAGACATGTTTTCAACAATATTGTCCTTTATGGGATCACATAAAGGTGGGCAGCCTTTGAACAACGGGTTACTCATAGCATACCAAGCAGACTCAGCGCTCAGCCTGGTCTGCTCTTCCTTCTTCAGTTATTGGTCAAAGAGACAGACCAAGATGTGAATTCAGAAGACTGTAACAACGCAGTCAGAGTTGAGATTGTGCAATTCTCTTGACTTAGTTAGGATCCACCTTGCATATTTCCTTTCCATTTAATAATGAAATGATGTCTCACACGTCCAATTTTAGTGTTTAGTGAAAAATTAAAACATTTCTAATAGGCCATTTGGGTTATGTAGTCACTAAAACTGCCTTGCTTTGAAAAGACCTGTGCCACCAGATTTAAGTGGAAGAGCCAAACTGAAGTAAACTCACAGGGAGGGAGGAAACATATTGAGTGTTTGATCCTCAACCTCCATAGTTTCCACAATTCCCTGCTGTGCTCTCATTTCCTCTTGGAAGTAAAGTGAGGGAGAGTTCAAGGATGTAATCTGTTTAGGTCAACCTCTTAGAAACAGATCTGAGTGAATTAAGAAGGAAAGAAAATGGACAAAATGTGCTGATGGATGATAATAGGTTTAGAGGGACTGTGATATTCATGGAACAAATAAATAATGAAAAGAAATGTATCAGAAACTCCAGGGATCAGAATACTGTGTCAATTACAATTCATAACAGATTACAAAAAAATCAAATATTAAATATTAATTAATTCCTTGCTATAAAAATATTCATAGTTCATAATGAATATATAAAAACTGTGATTTGGAGGAATTGCTTAATTCATAATCAATGCTAAATTTTATAAATGAGAACAGATGATTGGTACAAAAGACAAGAGTGTATCACAAAGAGCAGAAGAAACAACCACCAAAGAGGCACATTCAGAGCTATAATCAAGAAAAGCAGCCCTGAGATTGTCACATTATTCTTGATAATTGAAAGGCCATTTATGTATTAGTATTATTCTAGTCTTACAGACATTATCATAGAATTTATAAACTTATTAAGGAAAGGATTTTAATTTTGAGTTTGCCAATTTCTTGACTTGCAACTTTAAATAAAAGAAAAAGCTTTTAATGCAAATGATGTTTACAATATGATTTTTAACCTTATATAATCATTTAAATGATCTTCTGTCACCTATGTGTTTACTTATTGTAGTTCAATTTATATTATAAAATAAAATTTAAGTATTTATTATGGTTTTTTTTTGTTTTTTTTTTTTTTTTTTACATTTTGGATTAAACAGACCTGTATTTTTGATTACCAAAAGAATGTAGTTATTTGCATTAGCTCCATATGCTTGCTCTAATAAGTTATCAAAAATTAAGTGACACATGAAATTTTTAAAAAATTATCTTAGATTTTGGGAGATAAGATATCCAAATTGGTTTCCACTAGGCTACAACTGACATATCAGCAGGCCAGTGTTACTTACAGGATGTAATCACAAGGGTCTTTGAAAGACCAGCTTTTTTGTTTTTTGTTTGACTTTTTCATTTTCTTCAGTTGGTCTTCATTTCTTGGCTTGTGATCTTCTTCTGTCATCTCCAAAGCCATCAGCATGGCACCTTCAGATTTCTCTCTGACTCTCCTGTTCTCTTTTCATGTATAAAGACCCTTGTGATTACATGCCATTCACTAGATAATCCAGGATAATTTCCCAATCTCAATATTCCCAATCAATACTTCAAAGTCACGTTTCTCATGGAAGAAAATATATTCACAGGTTCTGGGGATGTAACTATGATCATATTTGCACAACCAAGAGTGCTTAAAGTTCTTGTCTTTTCTTGTCTCATTTTTTTCTCTTCCACATATTTTTCATACCTTGAGCCTGCATGGGGACATGCAGAAATTAATGCTTTATTAACAAAATTGTTTTTCAACTTTCTGAGCTCAGTTACTACTTCTATCAGTCTTGAAAGGCTAGTTGTGCTGAAATTAAAAAAAACAATTAAAAATCTAATAATCTATAACAATAAAGGGTTATTTCTTCTTCTTTCATATGTCACTAAGTATGCAGGTTGCAATGATCATCCTTGATAGCTGTTTGCATATTGATAGCAGTTTGAATGTAATTTTGATTACTCTATTAAACACCTCATTTTGAGTATAGATGTGTTATTTTTATCATTATTACTCTGTCAAACTTTCAAAAATATATTTTTAGGCACTGATTTAAGGTGCATACAAATATAACGTTTGTATGTATTATAGATCAACTGAAGCCTTTACTTTTGAAAAGACCCTCATATTGTCTAATATAAGTAGATGCAATAATATTGGTCCTGATACTATAAGACCCACTAACATTCTTTTGAATGAGTGTAGTTAGTTTAAAAATCTTTCAACAATATTTTTATTGTGTATTTCATATAGGACTCTCATTCTACTGCTTTGCACATTGTTGTTGGTGAAAAGCAAAATGACTGATTTAATATTATACTCCATAAGTAACTTGTTCTTTTTTTCCTGGAGAACCCAGATGATAGTCTTTTCTTCTTACTTAACATCTAATAATTTTATTAGGACATATATTCAAATTGGATTATTCGGAATCAATTTTTCCATGCTCACAATACAAAATTTCAAAAGATAGCTGGGTACAGTAATGCATACCTGTAATCCCAGTGGCTTGGGAGGCTGAGGCAGGAGAATTGTCAAGTTCAAAGCCAGCCTCAACAACTTCATGAGGGAGGCCCTAAGCAACTTAGCTAAGTCCCTGTCTTAAAAAAAAAAAATGTATATATAAATGGCCTGAGGTTGTGACTCAGTGGTTAAGCATCCCTGGGTTCAAACCCTGGTACAGGAAAAAAAAATTCAAAATGTGCACACCTATAACACAGGCAGCTCAGGAGGCTGAGGCAGGAAGATCGAGAGTTCAAAGCCAACCTCAGCAATAGTGAGTCACTAAACAACTCCATGAGACCCTGTCTATAAATAAAATACAAAATAGGGCTGGGGATACGGCTCAGTGGTTGAGTGCCCCTGAGTTCAATTCACAATACCTCCAACACCCTCCAAAATATATCTTGCTTTGTAATATTATACAAAATTGTTAATATTAAAATATGGCATTTTCATTTAATATTATATTGGTGCATGTAATTACATATAATAGTGGGATTTTTTGTGATATATTCCTACATATTCATAGCATAAATAGCTCTAATTATTGATCTACTCCCCTTTCTCTTCCCATTCTCTCCCCTCCTCTCTCTTGATCTCCTTTCTTTGCTGGGCTTTCTATTTTTTTTTAATTAGTGCATTATAATTATATGTAATAATGGGATTCATTATGCTATATTCATACTTGCACATAACATAATTTTATCAAACTTATTCCTTAGTGCATTTTTCACCCTCCTCTTTACCCTCACTTAATCTACTTACTCTACTTATTGCTCTCCTATTATTATTATTATTTAGTTCATTATAATTATATATATGGATATATATATATATATGATTCATTCATTGGATGAAGCATATTTTGGAAGACTTTTTCCAATACTTCCCCATGCCCTCCTCTCCTCCCTCCCTCTTCATCCTCTTCCTCTACTATGTGGTATTTTCTATTATTAATTCTTTTAGAAAAATGTTGTAAATATATATGTACATATACATATACTTCTTAAACTTTCTGAAAATTTATGCATGATCATTATCAACTTTTTAATTAATTAATTTATTTTTATTTTCTTGGGTTACTTTCTTTCTCTCTTCTGTAAATATATATATATATTTAACTTTGGTCCTGTGAATGGGCATTTGGTAATTAATTTTTCCTTGCCAAGATTTTCTTTATTTCCTCTCTTCAATTAATTTCTCCTAAAGTCAAGAAAAAGTCTTAGATATGTTGCACTAACCTTAAAATTCTTAACAACCTATAGTATCAAAGAGTTTTTTTTTTCCTGTTCTTATTAAGATACTAGTGTAATTAGGCTGTATTTATTTCTCTCCCAACTCAGATCAGAGAATACTAACACTTATAACTGGCACATGGTTATGTTTTTGGCAGAAGGCAAAACACAGCATGATTATTTGCATTTTATTTTTAAACTTTTGTTCCTAAAGATGGTAGCATTAAGTTGTGTTTAAAAGTCATGTACCAGGCCAAGTCAAATATCTGAACCTGATTTCTGCAATTTCCCCAAATGTACTCTCTGTTTCTCTGAGGCTCTCCACTGTCTTCAGTAATAATACTGATTGTTCACATTTTCCTAAATTTTTGTGGTAGTTTGTCCTGGTTAGTCTTAGTTTTTTAAATTTCTAGTGCTCCCTCCACCCCACATTTGCAATATCTTTTTCATTTATATCAAATTCATTTTGGAAACTTGCATTGGGGTTCTCTTCCGTGGTAAGAATGAGACAGAGGGCTGGGGAGGTAGATAAGTGGTTCAACACTTACAGCACAGAAAACAAAAACAACAACAAAAGTCCAACTCCAGAGGACTGCCATCTGCTAAACCTTTTAGAGTCTCATACTTTGTTTTTTTTTTTTTTTCAGTAAACGAGGATGAGATTTTCTTGTTTTTCTTCAGTTTTATTTTTTATTATTCATGACTGATTCTCACAAATCTATAATATAGAGGAATCACTTGGGCAGAAAGGTAAAACAGGTTTATTCAGTTTCTAAGTTCAAGATTATTTTTATTAATTGCAACACTAAACTGCAGTTTCTTAGTAAATTGCACCACATGTGGGGAATCTAATCTTGGTATTAAAATTGATAATAACTTGTTTTTGAAGAATTTTACTTCTTTCCTATATTCCCTAAGTTTTCTAAGGATGGCACCTTTTTTGAAAAATACCTTGCTCTTTCTTGCAACTTTACCACGCCTTGAATCTTATCATATACAATCTCAAATTTATTCCTTTTAATAGGGCACTAGTCTATTTGTTTATTCATACTGTATGAAAATTTCTCAGCATGAATTTGGCCAAACTATCCTATAAACATATATGAATACATCATTTGAATTTTACCTTTATGTATGTATAAAGTATATATATACATATATATATGTATATATACATCACAAAATAAAAAGCTACAAATAAATAGAAGGAAGACCTTGAATATTATTATTTTTCATGCTTGTATGATTATGTCAAAATGAATTTCAACAGTATATATAACTATAATGTACTAATAAAAAAGAAAAAAAAGAAGCTACACAAGCAAGGTCTGAGAAACTTCAGGAGATGATGAGAACACAGAATTTATAGATATTACAGAATTGCAGCTTTGGAGAATGCCGTATATACACTATACTTAGGGAAATGTGGTGTGAAATTATACTGTAGGCATGCTGAAGATAATTCACAACAGATTTATGACTCCAGAAGCTTGTACAATTATTCGTAACTTTATGAGGCTATTTTAGAAAGCGCTGATGAGATTTGTGTTTGCTGATAAAGGCTTGTACAGCACTCAGGAAGAAAACAGGAAGCATGCACTCCATACACCTGAGTACCCAGCAATACCTTGACTTCCACTTAGAATTCAACCTGAGAAAGGCAACCGTGATGATAACAGCATGAGGTTCCTGAAAACAGGATATAATGTACACTAATAGAGAACCAAGTCTGCCTCAGGTGAAAGTGGGCTTCCCCATCACTAAAAACCCTCACTCTGCAATTGACAGGACTTGGAATTGCATATGCCATATGGAAAATTTGGTTATGAAACCTTACTTCAAATGTTATTTCAAAATCTAAGTTTTACTGTGTACAAGAGGAAAACAGCTTATAAAGAAAATCATTTTCTTATCCTAAAATTTCCATTGTTTGTGGGCAATATATAATCCTAGTCTTCCTAAGATAGATATATTTTGAGCTATTAATATATCAATGAAGACAATATGGACCAATGTATTTTATGTATGTTTGTGATGCACAATTTTGATAATAAACCCCTATAGAGAACATACCATGGTCTACAAAATACCATGTTTGTCTTAGCATCTATTTAATTAATGTGTATTAGTTTTCTTCTCTTCCACAAATATTGAACATTTCATGGGTAAAATACAAATGGTACTGTACAACATCTTTATAGAAAGACATACAGGGTTAGGTTTCTGCTACTTTACACGAAAACAATATGTTAAATTAAATTTATTAGATATATTTTGTTGAGTTTCATTTGTCTTTGGGTAAGTCAGATAAGAAAAGTGCATACAGAAAAAAATATTAATTTTAATAAAATAATTTCCTTAAAGTTCATTAATTGAATATTATGAACACAGCAAGGTCAACTATCAAATCAATATTCTGTTCCTTTATTAAACAAGTTAATTTGGAGAGTAGAATAGATCTCAACATTTATTATGAAAATTTTGTGTCAAATTAAAAACAGAATTCTGTTATTTTTAAAAACTTTTTAAAAAATCTACTTTTTAAAATAGTATGAGGCTATACAAGTATGTTTAAAGAATATCAACTAATATGAGTAATAAAAGAAGACAAAATCAGGGCTGGAGTTGTGGTTCAGTGGTAAAGCGCTTGCCTAGCACATGTGAGGACATGGGTTCTATCCTTAGCACCACATATAACTATACAAAAAATAAAGGCACTGTGTCCAACTACAACTTAAAAATACATTTTTAAAAAAGAAGACAAAATCATAAGCATTTTAAAAGTTAGATAAATATTGTTTAGAAGTTAATGTGCTATTGAATTTTTACATAATTTGTGATGCAAAATTAAGAATTAATATACATTTTAAAGTTCTCTTTCTATAGAAAATAAAGTCCATGTGAATGGCTAATATACTTTTCTGAAAGTTAATTTTATTCTTGTGTTTTAAAAGATCATTCTTGTATCCTAAATTGCTCAGTGAAAAAGTAAATTGATGACATGAAATTAATTTTCACATTTTTTTAATCTACATAGATATAAATCACTACAACTTGGGGGAGATTGAAAAATGACTGCATTAACAAAATTCATGTTCAGCAAACAAATAAACAACCTTACAAATCCAAATCACTGCTGTATATTTACCCATCATTAGCCCTAATCTACTTCAGATGATGATGATAAATGAACCCAGAAACTGGGTCCCTGAATAATAACTACTTAATGATAACAAATAACCATAAATACAGAAAGGCTTCTGCCCAGAAGTTGGTACTGAGCTCAGTCGGGGGTCCCCCGCCACTCCCTGTCCTGGATTACAGATGTCTTCTATTATTGGGGATCCTCTTCCCCATAATTCACCAGAATTATTGCTATTTAATATTCATCTTTACATAGTACACAATAGATGCCAATAAGTAATAAGTTTTCTCAATATAAGCTACACAATGTAAATGTTGAGATATGGATATAGATATACAAAGTTAAACAAGTTAACATGTAGATGGATAAACCATAAGGAGATATTTGAGATCATAGTAGTTTTTTATTTTTGTACAATACTTGTAGTTTGACAGTCTTGAAGATATTGCAAAAAGTTATCTTAAATTAGGTTGACAACCTCAAATTCTAGCTTTAAATTTTTTCACATTTGTTGCTGTGACCCATAAGTTGTTTGAAGGAGACCTCTCTTAAACTCTCCTGATAAAAAAGAGCCCTTTGCTTTGTACCTCTGGTGAGAGCAGCTGATAGTTTGCATTTGAGATCTAACTCCAAATGAGTTGCCTTAATTTGTCTTCATAGTTTATTCTCCGTCAACTTTTCACTTTTTCTGTCAGTTTGTACAAAATCTACCATTTTGATTAATACAAAATTATCCATGTTGTCCTGTCTTCTGATTTTTGGAATGGCTTGATTACATTGATTTTTGGTTTGTTTTTCAATCCTGACTCAGTTTTCTAAGTCAATCTTTTCTCTTCAAGTGAATTATATTCTTGTTATTTCCATGAATTATTTCTCCAGCCATACACTTTAACAATAGTTCTTCTCATCCTGTACTTCATCAAGAATTCATTACTACCCCTTAGGCACATCAGATTATTAAAGAACTAATCAACAGTCCTGTAAAACTAATTAGAACAAAAACAACAAAAAGAACTAACCAAGAAAATAATTTACTCTTTTACATGTCTCAATATACAGGAATATTTTCTTTTTTTAGCTTTTTTAAAAAAATTTTTTGGTGGAGTTGAACACAATACCTTTATTTTACTTATTTATTTTTATGTGGTGCTGAGGATCAAACCCAGGGCGAGTGCTCTACCACAGAGACACAGCCCTAGCCCAAGAAATATTTTCTGTTTCAGATTTCTTCTGAGATGATTTCATACATTATGATTAAATTTATACCTTAATTTTACATTTACATTTTTTATTTTAAAATAGAAATGTCAAGTTAAAGTATAACTAGAAGAATTTTACCAGAGAAAATTAATTCAAAATACAAATGACAATATGAAATTACACTTGTATTATATCATAGACAGAATTTTAAAGTTTATAAACATATAAAACAAACAAATGAAGGAAAGTAAACTTATAATAGAGCCAATTGAACAGTACAAATAATATGTGCTATGGGACCTTAAGTAGAGATGACTGATGGGATTATTGGCTAATAAAGAGTGGAAGTTAGAGGTTGGGTTTATGTTGGAATGAAGCAGTATAAGTAATTCTGTTCATGAGCATGACAAAAAAAAATACACAGAATAAAGGAGAGAGAAAGAGAGATACACAGAGAAAGAGACAGAAACATTAGAGAGATTGGTATTACTAACAGAAGTGATCTTTCCAGGTAAGAACTGAGAAATTGAGTCATGGTAAAATTTACCTTCAAGGATAGATAGTACATGGCTTTCTTTTTTTTTTTATTGTTTGTTCACAACATTACAGAGCTCTTGACATATCATATTTTATACATTAGAATCAAGTGGGTTATGAACTCCCATTTTTACCCCAAATACAGATTGCAGAATCGCATCGGTTACACATCCACATTTTTACATACTGCCATATTAGTAACTGTTGTATTCTGCTACCTTTCCTGTCCTCTAGTACATGGCTTTCAAGAAGCGCTGGATAAAACATTGGAATGCCAGGTATGTGAATTTCTTATTGCTGCCTTAACAATTACCACAAATATAATTGTATGGTTGCAGTGGCTTAAAACAACAAAGTTTATTTAGAAGGTGCAAGTTGGAAGTCTGAAATGCATTTGCCAGTTAAAATCAAGGTGTCTGCAGGAGTGTCTTATATATGACCCTGGGGATATCTGCTCCTTTTCACTTTCCAGGTTCCAAATGCTGCCACGTTCCTCGGCTCCTGGTCCCATTCCTCATCTTCAAAGCTAGCAGAATTTATTCAAGGGCTGCTGTTGTGGCTCAGTAATAGAGAACTTGCCTAGCACACATGAGGCATTGGGTTTGATCCTCAGCACCAAATTAAATAAATAAACAAACAAACAAACAAATAAATAAATAAAATAAAGGTATTGTGTCCATCTAGAATTAAATATATTAAAAAGGAATTTATTCTAGTATTTCTAATATTATCATATCATGATTTTTTATATTGCTTCTTCTTTTTAATATAAAACTCTTGTGATAATATTGAGTACACTCAAATAACCTAAAAGTCTCTTCACAACTCAAAGTCAGCTAATTTGCAACTTCAATTCTCCTATAAACTTAATTTCCATTTAAAATGAGACCTAAGGTATTCACAAGTTTGGGGGCATTATGATATAGACATCTTTGTTGGAGAGAACATTAATTTGCCTACTACAACAGCAAAAGATAATCAGAAGACTTTTAACTTTGGAATAAAATGATTTACTCAAGAAAGTGAGATAGTCTCTTTCTTCAGTAGGAAATTTTCAGTTACATTTACATCTCCCTGAGTACCTTGGCAAGTAAATTTTCTTTGTAAGAAGAATACAAATATAAAGGGATTTAACTTTCATTTCTCTCTTACTATTACCAGTATATAGAATATTGCCTCAGCCTCCAAAGTCTCTGGGATTACTGGTTTGTGCCATTGCACTTAGTAGCCTGAAGGTTGTTTACTACAATAATTTAAAAGAATTTTGTGTTCACTGAACCATTAGAAATAAATATAGATAGAATATATACATATGTATATATACGCATATATATATTGTACATATGTACATTATCATATATATATATACACACATATGTATATATGATTTGCAATAGCAAGATATATTATTTCTCTATGAGTAGGAAAATAAAACAAACATGACTACAAGGTCACCAGTCTATAGCCAAAAACAAGTGTTTGCACAATTGTACAATGAGCATCGGCCACAAAGTAGAAAGAAGAAACACACATGCTAGGGCATTTACAGTCAGCTATGATTTTTCTAAAGACATTCAGAGAAAGCTTCGGGCAACATTTGAAACCCATCCATGTTAAATACTCTCACAAATATAGAAGAAATTTATTTATTGTAGAATGTTTGTATATAGAAAATGACATAAGTTGGGTATTAGATTGACATTTAAATACAAAATTTGTTTGTTTCATTAACACCTTATACATATAGACTAAAGTTACATAATTTTATTCTACTTTATTTAGCAAAATTTATTCATTTATTTAATCACACTGGAGAGTGGATTCAGAGGTGCTCTATTGCTGAGCTACATTATCAGTCCCATTTTCTTGTTGTCTTTGTTGTTGTAGTTTTTTGTTGCGGGCCAGCCATGGGCTGTGTGTATTATGTGCATTTGAGCATATGGGAGGACTGGCCTGATGTTGCATGCTCTTTGGGTCATGCAACACACATGTGCACTTTCCTCTCGCTCTGCCTATGTTCCCCCCTGAGATGGGTGTGATTTGCCAAAGATGTCAATCAATCTACTGACCACAAGCCATCAGGAAACTAGATTCAACCCCCTGAAACCTGATCCTTTGCCTTATTTGGAAAGAACATTGTGTGTCCCCAATAAAAATAAAGAATTTAGGTGGCCCTAGAGAAAAAGGTATTTTCTCTGTCTTTGTGTGATAATTTTATGCCAACTCAAATTTACCCAGAATGACCTTGAATTATTTAGTTGCATGTCATAGTATTTTGTTGTTATTGTTGTTGTGCTGGGGATTGGACCCATAGCCTTGTACATGAAAGGCAAGCACTCTACCAACTGAGCTATATTCCCAACCCTTGGTTGTTTTCTTTTCTTTTTTTTAAGATGGATCTTACTAAATTTCCCAGGTTGGCCTTGAATCTTCAATCCTCCTCTTTCAGCCTCCAAAGTCCCGGGGATTTTAGGTTTATACTATTGCACCCAGTAGCCTGAAGGTAATTTAGTACAATATTATAAAGGAATTATGGGCATAAAATAAAATTTGTGCTCACAGAAACATTATAAACAAAGGTGTCACTACCTCTTCTACCCAAATGACTTTCTATGTTGTTTGATATCATTACCATTCCTCTGAATTTATGTACCACCAATAAGCAATTATTTTCTCATGCTTATTCACATGTAAGTATGGAAGAATAAAAATATTATTGCAGTATTAAACAATGTAATGTGTTCAGGCTAACTAAATGTTACTCCAATCCCTCCATCAGCTGTTGAGAAAAAGCAACAATAAATAATAACAGGCTTTCAGTCTCCACCTACTATAATATTTTGATTAAAAGGGTACTAAAATTTGTTAGCTTAGTATTTTTAGGTTAGAAAAAACTAGAAGCATTTGAAGGACCAGGAAGTGGGCCTTCCAGAGATTTGGAGGCATTCCGCTCCATTGCTTTTTAAAAGGTTTTCCCAGGGTCATTTATCTTACCAACAATTTTTCTTTTTGTCTCTCTTTGATTTTATAAACTGACATTATTTCTTGCTCTGTTACAAATGCACACTGCTGTACTACTTCAATAAGTGCATTGCACATTTCTATTATTTCACCTACCGGTACTTTTTCTGCAGTGTTGATGACATCATCTTCATTGTCTCTATTATCATGATCACATTAATTTCAAATCATGTTGTCTATTTATCACTAGTCAATGAATGCAAAACTGGATGTCTCATTATCAATATGAAAAAGTTCACTGATATCCATTTTTAGTTCATTGACAAATCTGAAGGTACAGTTTGCATATGTAAGTAGGTCAGACATTTTTTTCTTCCTTGTGATGTACAATCTTGCAATGTCACTACCTGTTCATCACTATCACTGACATTTGCAGGTCAGAGATAGTGCCAGGTGTGCACACTGTGTCTTTAGTCACTGTGTTCTACACACTGGCAACAGCATATCTAGCATCCTTCATGTTGACCTCTTTTTGAAAACCTCCCAAACCCACACCTCTGTTCACTGCTGCAAGTGAAAAAGTGTTTTTATATTTACTCTTCATTGATCTAAGAATACCCTGGTCATATTAATGAATTAATGAACTAGTATTTTGGGAAAATTACATGATATAAAATTATTTTGATGGTAATTTCAGATTGAGGATGAGTAGAACAGTTGATAACAAAAAACCTGACCAGTCAATTTTGCTAACAAGAAGGCATGGATCAACAGGAACATCTTGGTTTCCTAAACATCTTTGTCAAAGGCTCACACTCACTGCAAGGAAGTTAAACTGGTTGACTGCTACAAGATTTTTCTAATATTAACCCTTTTTACTTCTGGTAATATTCTTAGTTCTGAAATGAAGCTCACAATATTACTTTTATATTAACAGACATATATATGTTGCATAGGATTAGCAGAATGTTTTTAAAGTCCTTTCATTTTAACTCATGTAAGTATTTTTCTTCAAAGAAATATTGAGACTTTACTAAAATAATCTTGACCTGTTCAGAGGAACTGCTGAAATAACTATGCAGGCTAACAAGTTTCATCATTTGCCATTATTTAACAGATTCTAACTGAAGATTCAAGGTTTTTCTGGTATCTACTTATAGGGAAAAGAGTAGTAGCAGCAGGAGCAATAGTATCATTGTGCTGTTCCACAAGCAGCAAAACCCACAGAGTGACACAGAGGGTCAGGTCATACTTACCAGTGAAATATACTGCAACAGAGGAGCCCTGGGACTAGGATTTTTCATGGTGAGTAGTGAGAAGGATATCTTATCTTCCTCTTGTTTTTCAACTAGAGGAAGATAAGATATAGTATAAAATTTGCAATGCCTGACCTCACTTTACAGGACTGGTATTTGCATAAACTATCCTGAGATGTGACCCAGATGAATAAATAGTGAAAACTTTGAAATTTGGATATACTCAGATTAGTAAAAGTGCTGACTGGCTTTCATAGTCAGCACAGAATTGGCATTGAATTTTTATCCAAACTGGTCATCTGGATTTTTTACTTGATTTTTTTTTACCATTTACATTTAATAAGCTTATCATTAATTTAGGGTTTACTCTATAATTTTGCTATTTGTTTTCTATTTTTCCTATCTGATCTCTTTCCTCTTTTTTTTTCTGCTTTGTTTTGGGTAACACATTTTTATTATTCCATGTATTTGCAGTTCTTTTAGATTTATAATAAAATTCTTTAGCTCATCTTATTCTATCTTCAAGTAATATATCACTTTACACACAAGTTATGTATTCAAGAGCTACATAATCATATACTTCTATTGTCTCTTTGTAGGCCTTTTTCTATTTTTATTATAAATATCACTTCTACTTTAGTTATGATCTCCACTATATATAATTTATAATATATATATCTATATGTTATATAGTATATATTATCTATATAAGCTAAAGAATATATGTCTTATATATATATATATACACATGGTTTTATATATATAACTATTTATAATTACATTATTATCAGTTATAATATATAGAGTATTTCAAGTTTAAAATATAATCACTGTATGTATCATTGTAAATGTTTAGTTTTTATTGCATTAAAATTCCAATAAGTAAAGCATGCTTTCATGTTACCAGCTACTATGTAGGACAAATATTTCTATATGCAACCAGAATACTTATTTTTCTCACATTTTTATTGGTACATTATAGTTATAATTAATTATGGGATTTATTCTTAACATGAACACAATGGAGCAATATAATTTGGCAAATATCAGTCTCTACCACTTCCCCTTTAGACCCCCACCCCCCACCCTGAGGTCCCTTTCTTCTATGATTTCCTTTGGGTTTTTAGGATATCTCTTTCCACTTTTGTTTTTCATTTTCCTCTCTAGCTTGCACTATGAGAGAAAACATACAACCCTTAACTTTCGGAGTTTGACTTATTTTTTTTTTTTTTTTAATGTTCCCTTTTTTTTAAAGAGAGAGAGAGATAAGTTTTTAACATTTATTTTTTAATTTTCGGTGGACACAACATCTTTATTTTATTTGTATGTGGTGCTGAGGATCGAACCCAGAGCTCCCCGCATGCCAGGCAAACGCACTACCGCTTGAGCCACATCCGCAGCCCCAGTTTGACTTATTTTTGAGTAACATAATGGTCTTTAGTTCCATCCATTTTCCTACAAATGCCATAATTTCATTTTTCTTTGTGGCTGAATAAAACTCAATCCATTGTGAAGACCATTGACAGACACAATTGCTGGTTCCCTAGTTTGGCTATTGTGAATTGTATTGCTCTAAACATGACTATGCATGTTTCCCTGTAGTAAGCTGACTTCAATTATTTAGGATTAATACCAACATGTATTATAGCTGGGTCATATGGTCTTTTCATGTCTAGTCTGAGGAGCCTCCATACTGATTTCCATAGTGTTTGTACTAATTTACTGTCCCACCAACATTGCAAAAGTGTTCCTTTTTCTCTGCATCCTCTCCAGCACTTATTATTATTTGTATTCTTAATGACTTCCATCCTGACTAGAATGAGATGAAATCTCAGTGTAGTTTTGATTTGCATTCCCTAATTGCTTATGATATTGAGCATTTTTACATATATTTGTTGACCATTTGAATTTCTTCTTTTGAAAAGTATCTATTTAATTCATATGCCCATTTATGAATTGGGTTGTTTGATTTTTTGGTTCAAGCTTTTTGAGCTCTTTATATATTCTAGATATTAGTCTTCAGTCAGAAGAGTGGCTAGCAAAGATTTTCTTACAATCTTTGGGTTCTACCTTCACATTTCTAATTATTTTCTTTGCTGTGCAGAACTTTTTAATTTGATGCTGTCCCATTTATTAATTCTTGGCATTATTTCCTGAGCTTTAGGGATCCTACTGAGAAAGTTGTTGCCTGTGCCTATAAGCTAAAATGTTGGCCCTGCATTTTCTTCTAGGAGTTGCATAGTCTCTGGCCTATTTCCAAGGACATTGATCCATTTTGAGTTGGTTTTTGTACAGGTTGAAAGATAATGGTCTAATTTCATTCTTCTACATACAGATACTAGTTGTCCTAGCACCATTTGTTAAAAAGGATGTCTTTCCGCCAATTTATCTTTTTGGCACCTTTCTCAAGTGTCAGGTGACTGTTTCTGTGTGGGTTTGTCTCTGTCTTCTATTCTGCACTGTTGGTTTATGGGTCTGATTTCGTGCCAGTACCAGGCAGTTTTTCTTAACTGTAGTTGTGTAGTATAAATCAGGTATTGTGATAACTGCAGCATTGCTTTAAATTGACTTAAAATTGCTTTGGATATTCTGGATCTTTTTTATTGAAATAAATTTGGGGACTGACTTTTCAAGTTCTGTAAAGAATGTTCTTGATATTTTAATGGGATTTGCAGTGAATCTGTATATTTCTTGTGATAGTATGGCCATTTTAACAATATTAATTATGCCTATCCATGAACATGAGAGGTCTTTCCATATTCTGAGGTCTTTTTAAATTTCTTCCTTTAATGTTGTTTGCAGTTTTTATTGCAGAGGTCTTTCATTACCTTGGTTAAATTTATTCCTAGGGTTTTTTTTTTTTTTTTGGTCAATTGTTTTGTGAGGCATCATAATAGAAAAATGAAAATTTTTCTAATTTATTTCTCAACAGATTCATTATTGATAACCAGAATACTCTTTGATATCTGATTTATGTGAGAATATTCATTAACTATATTTATTCAACTGTAGTATTTTTATGGTAATACTATTTCTAAAGCTTATCATCTTCAACTTTTAGGTCACCAAATAACAAATCTTAGGAAATAAATCAGTGTCTAGGCAAAAGTTTAGTCTTAAGAAGATCAAGAGAAAATATGTGAGGCAATCTAAGAATGACCCATTCATCTTTGGAGATAAAGACAGTTGGCTATGGAAAGAGCACATTAGAAGAAAGCAAAGATTTGTCAAAAAAGACCTGATCTTTTGCTGCAGAGATAGTTCACTGATTTTTTTTTTGCATTCATCAGAAGACTCAATTAATACTGCTTACGGGTTCATTTCAATTAGTCCACCAGGGAGTTGAGTTTCCTGTGGAAAATAATAAAGACAAGTAGAGATATTGACCCAATGTCAGTAAGTATCTAATCAAATGTTCATTCAAGCTATTAATTTTCAATTAGGCTCAGAAATGAACAGAGATATAACAAAAGAAAGAGAATTCAAGCATATAGCAACATTAAATGAACTTCTTATATAAATAGTATATTTTATAAAAAGAAATTTTCTTCCAAAATTGAAAGTATTTTATATACTTTCTTCAGATCTTAATAGTTTCAAATGTCAAATAAAATATTACACTACTAAATTAGAAACATGTATGAAGTATCCTTGTATGTAATTTAATATATTGTTTGTATGTATTATAGTAACATTAATATAAATTTTAAAATATCTATTTGTTTTAATAATTGACTTATGTAAACTGAACAAGACTAACCAGAAAAGTAATAACCTTATATTTTTAAAAAAGTACATAAAAAACAGTCCATCATAAAGGACTGACTGTATTCAAATGTTAGTGCTACCTATGTTAGTCATATAATCTTTATTATGTTTCTTAAATTATTTTTTCCAACTGATGTTTTTGCTTAATAGAATTAAAGCAATGAGATCATTTACATAGTTAATATACAGAAATCATCTTAGGAGAGAGTAGGTTTTTAATAAATGTTATTTGATTTTGTCATCAGTGCATTATCATTATTTTTATTCAGTAAATCAGACTAAATTATTTCCCAAGATAATCATTCTTTAAATGACTAAAATATTCTTTCATCAAAAAAAAAAAATCTGACTTAGTTAACTAAGTTCTCATGTGATTGGAAATCATAATTAAACAAAACAGTAAATTCAAAGGTAAATTTATTATTCAAATCACTTGATAAATATCTATGTGAAAATGTATGCAAATATGTTAATTTTCTGAAAAGTCAAAATGTCTAACTTCTCAAGTTATTTACATTCATCGTGTGGATACGATGATGAAGTGTGTTATAAATCGATTCATTTAATATAGTCATTACTTGGTTGGAAATTTTACATCATGGATCTTTTAACAAGAATGCCTCCAGGACACTTCGCAAATATGAGTTACTGAATTGAAAATATAACTCATCATAAATCACAGATTGACAGCTTTCTTGGGAGTTGGCAGATTTGTCAGTAAGTGGGTATTTGAGTTACTGACTTATGTTCTGTCTTCATGACTCAGAACTTTTACGTCCCCAGGTTATACCACACTTCTTGGATTCTGTATTTGTGTGTGTGTGTGTGTGTGTGTGCGCGTGCAATTATTTGTTTTGTTTTGTTCTGTGTCATTGCCACACACAATTCTGAATTCCCGTAGCAGAGATGCAAAAAAAAAAAAGAAAAGAATTTCCTCCACGACTTAGCAGAAATAAGGATTATGCATTCAAGATGTCTGTTTTGAATCATATTTTAAAACTTCATTCAGTTTAATGAAATTTTTTATTGATTTGCAGAATTCAATACTAAATATCAGCCCTCATGTACCATTCAAATCTCACCTATTTTACTCTAGTTCATATTTCTTAAACTTTTATTATTTTTCTTTTTATTTTACAACAATTTAAACTTCAGTCAAGTTATTAAATTGTTGTATTAGATCTTTCATTATCATGTCTAATTTTAGGATATAATTGTTATCTTAATTTCAAAATTGCCTTCTAGATTTTCTTTTAATACCCTTTGCTTATTGCTGTTTGAGGGAAACAGGAGAATGTGCCTCACAGATCACTGAATCCAGATCCTACAGGATTCCTTTGGAATCCAGAGCCTACTTAGCACATTTAAGTTGAATGTTGCTTAAACAAAGATACTCAAATAATGTTTAAAATTATTTTTTAATAGAGGAAGGGAATGGAGGGAGGAAGAGAGAAAGGAAGAAGGGAGGACTGAAGTAAAGCAAATTATATTCCATAAATGTATGATTATGTCACAATGAAGCAAAATATTATGTGTAACTATAATGCAGTAATAAAAACTTTAAAAAATCACAAAATTATTTTTTAAATTACCAAATATTTTCCAGATACATATACAAGTCATTATCATTTTTATAGTTTCTAAGAGCAAATATTTTCTCTGAGTACACTTTGAATGCACGGCCCAGTATCTAGTTTGTGTGGTAGTGAGGGGTTAGAGTGCTTCATCCCTTTGGTATATTTAAAAAGACCAGTGGAGTATGTATAGCTGAACTTTGTCTACCTCCTTTTGAGAGCAAATATACTGACAAAGAAAATAAATTTTTATTGTCTCCTTGATGGTCTTTTTCTTACCTTACTAAACCATTTTTCTAAAGGAAGAAGCTGGTCCATGATTAGTAGAACATGTCCCTGAGTAATAAGCCTTATGCCAGGATTCAGATAGAAACTCCACTTGGACATTGCCTTGAATTACTTGGTACACCATTGAGTCTGTTATAACAAAACTGATATTTTGCCTTCTATGGTTGTGCGTGTATGGTGTGAGGTGGGAGCAGTCCGGTAGAAAAAAATTGTGTCTCTTAAGAAAGAATAGAGGGTTTTTTAAAATATTTCTCTAAATAAATGACATTCGATACTAATAGTATCATGCATTTCTTGGTAAGTTTTAAAAAGCACAGAAAGTAAATTTATAATACAATGTGAGTCTAATAGTAGTTAAGAGAAAATTTATCTCAAAGTATTTTTTGTTGGGAAAGCTTTCGGTTTCTATTTTAAACTTACAGAAAGAGAATAAAAATGAGAAAAGTGAATGCTCAAAATCTCAGGCTTTTAATTCTCTTAGAAATCCCAAACAGAAATTGCCTCATAAACATTCATGTTAGACTTTAATGCTATCACACAAAGAACCTCACAGAGTCCAGGAGAGTGTGCCTTAAAGTTCTCATCATAGTGGGGGAATGGGCTATGAGTCAATGATTGTCAGGCAATCTATCTGCACAGCTTAGGGAATCTGTAAATTTAGAGAAGGGTAGTATTAACATAGGCTCTCTGAATCCTTAAAATAGAGAAGTGTTTTTATAGAGTTATCTGTCTCTGCTGTCTTTAATCTAGTTTTAATAATAGTTTTTTTTTCTTGAAAATAGGAGATATGAAATCTGATAGTTTCAGGATAAAAAGAAAAAATTATAAATTCTGTAACCCTGTAGGTAGAAATGTGATCATTAACAGGGTAGATAATTTGATTTTAAAGAATTCAAATGAGTAATTTTGTTCCATAAGAAATTATGATAGTCTCTGAGAAGGTGTAAGAGTTTAAAATCTATACTTAAATTCTAGCACATGCAAATTTAGACCTATGCAAATGAGATTATTAGGTCAGTGTTAAGAAATTTAAGAATTCCATTAAACTATATAAATCCTATTAGATAAAGGTGTAGAGCCACACTTGTGCTTTGATGTTAGCTCTGTGAATAGCCTTTTTGAAATACAGGGTTGGCTTATGGGCATTTTAAGGTTATGTTGAAGGAGGCAGTTTGATTTTCCTTTGCTGTTACATATTCTTTTTTATTTTTTGAAATTTATTTATTTGTTTATATTTTATTTTATGTGGTGCAGGGGGTTTATTCCAGGGCCTTATATATGCTAAGCAAGTACTCTACCACTGAGCTAATCTCTAGCCCCATATATTCCTTTT
Source organism: Ictidomys tridecemlineatus (assembly GCF_052094955.1). Classification (NCBI taxonomy): domain Eukaryota; kingdom Metazoa; phylum Chordata; class Mammalia; order Rodentia; family Sciuridae; genus Ictidomys; species Ictidomys tridecemlineatus. Next base: position 229,885,962 of record NC_135477.1, read on the forward strand.
TAATCTATCACTATCAGGTTTCCCAACTGCCCAATGAAATTGCTGTCCTACTCTCTGGAAAAGATGTGACTAGATAATAATAGATAATGGGGTAATATTTACCAGTTGGGATCACTTTGGCAACAAGCAAAATGAAAACTGGCCTCAACTTCGCTTACCAAGCAACGATCTACGTTACTTCTTGTAATGGAAAAGCTGATACTGAGCAGGCTCCCTGCATCCTCTGGCTCAACCTCCTGCTTGTTGTTTTCTGAGTGTTCTATATTGTTGCTTCAACTTTGATTTAGACAATTTTATTCCAATGTTTCCAGGTCTACATTCAGACCAAATAACATCTATCAAAAGCAGATTCCTAACTCCTAGATTTCTTTCAAAGGAACAAAGCTATATTCCCACAAATATACAAGTCTTTCTCTCAGATCTCATTAGCCACATTGGTCACATGGTCTTTCATATAAACCAATGGCAATAAATATAAGGTTGCCGTCTTGGTATGAAACCAATCAGGATGTCACTGGAGCCTGATATGTCCTCGCTCTATGTAAGGCATGCTATTGAAAGTGTACAACAGGACAAAATCAGCATCCTGTTTGAAAGCAGTAAGGTACTAAGTGATCATTGAATTGGCAATCAACTGGGCTGCTACATAAATTAAAAAATAAACAGTATTTTTTTAAAAAAATAATATGAATGTTGTACAAATTAATGAAGGCTGGGGTTTGATTAATAAGAAGAGATAAACATAAGAGTTGATTTTGGATAGATTTTATAGAATATCTACTTCATTATATGAGGGGAAATCTTTTTTAGCCTTTAGGTAAGGTAAAAAAAATTTATGCTAAAAAACCAGTGAAAATTTTATTTAAATACACATAAGAGAACAACTATTTCTAAATAAGTAAAGTTGATTTTTAAATTATCTGTTAAAAATTATGCTTAGAACAGAAAATTGTGAAAGGGAATAAATTGAATTTTTCTACATTCTATGTGCTAAACACTTTGTTCTTTAAATTAATTATTTTTTGCTCTGATTATAGCATATTATGGGTTTAATCAAATCTACTTTTTAATGTAAATGGAGTATAGTTTCTCATTCTTCTGGCTGTACATGATGTAGAATAACACTGGTCATGTTTTCATATGTGTACATAGGGTAATAATGTCTGATTCATTTTGCTATCCTTCCTAAACACATATCCTTCCCCTACCTTCATTTCCTCTCTACCTAATCCAAAGTAAATCTGTTCTTTCCTAGTCCCCCTTATTGTGAATTAGCACCTGCATATCAGAGAAAACTTTCAGCCATTCATTTCTTTGGATTGTCTTATTTCGATTAGCATGATATTCTTCAGCTCTATCCATTTACCACCAAATGCCATCATTTTATTCTTCTGTAAGGCTAAATAATATTTCATTGTGTATCTGTAACACATTTTCTTTATCCATTCATCTGTTGAAGGACACGTAGGTTGGTTCCATAGTTCAGCTACTGTGAGTTGAGCTGCTATAAATATTGATGTAGCTGTGTCACTTAAATATACTGATTTTAAGTCCTTTGAGTATAAACCAATGTGTGGGACAGTTGGGTCAAATGGTGGTTTCATTCTCAGTTTTCCACGGAATCACAATACTATCTTCCATAATGGTTACACCAAATTGTAGTCCCGCCAGAAATGTGTGAGTGTACCTTTTCCCTCACATTCTCACCAACATTTATTGTTGCTTGTATTCCTGATTATTGTCATTCCGACTGGGGTGCAATAAAATTTTAGAGTAGTTTTGATTTGCATTTCTCTAATTGCTACTATTGTTGAACAATTTTTCATATATTTGTTGATTTGTCATACTTATTCTGAGAAGTTGTCTGTTCAGTTCTTTAGCCCATTTATTGATTTTTTTTTATATTAAGTTTGTAGTAAGAAGACTGAAGCATGAGGTGTCACAATACCTGACTTAAATTATGCTACAGAGCCACAGTATCAAAACTGATATGGTATTGGCACCAAATAGACAAGTAGACTAAAATTACAGAATAGAAGACACAGAGAAAAACCCACAAAAATACAGTTATCTCAAACAAAATCATCAAAACATTCAATGGAGAAAAGATAGCTTGTTCAAAAAATGGTGCTGGGAAAATTGGAAATCTACGTATGACAGAATGAAATTAATCCCCTATCTCTCACCCTGCACAAAATGTAACTAAAAGTGGATCAAAGATTTAGGCACTATATCAGACAACTTGCAGCTAGTAGGAGAAAATATAGGTTCAAATTTCATGATGAGGGCCTAGGATGTGACTTCCTTAACAAGACTCCTAAAACATAAGAAATCAAATCAAGACTCAGTAATTGGATGAATTCAAACTAAGAAGCTTCTTCCCAGAAAAGAAAACAATCAATTATGTGAAAAGAGATCCTACAGAATGTGTGAAAATCTTTACCATATGCAAATCTACTTTGATAATACTGATAAGTGCCTAAATGTGGCTGTGTTTATTATGTGTTTCTTAATTATCAATAACTCCTCAGAATGTAACAGTACATAGCACTTGGTAGGAGCTCAGTGACAATCTGATGAATGTACAATATCATTTACTGACCACTTCTTAGGAGCCTAAATTTTTACAATTATTTGTTTAATATTAACAATAACATTGCAAGATTCGTATCTTTTACTCCATTTTGCAGATAAAATGGGATGAGTTATTTTTCCTGATCATAAATATTAGGTACAGACATATGTTTTATTTTTGGTTTTTTGTTTTTGTGTTTTCTATTTTTTGGTGGCATGCTTCCATTGGGTTGACAACTGATATTAAAAGAAATTAGATTTTTGTTTAGTAGTGACATAATCAATGAAAATTATTGGAAAGAATGGTTGAAAATATAGTTGCTTTTCACTAAACTGAATTTTCTTACGGACTTACATTTCTCAATTATTTCGTATGTAGTTATATTAACTTACAGCCTGAGTAAGGAAAGGGCAATATAATTCTCTTTTAATATTTATATCATGGAAGTCTTTTCAAGTGACAAGTAACATGAAACTGGTAACTAGGGCTAATTGAATGACTTCACATCTTCAAACATTTTAATTGTTTAAATTATTGTGCACATATAGTCTAACTTACTTACAGTAAATTTAAAGTTACCCCAATCCCTATTTAAGAAATGGAACATCTCATGTATCTTTGCATAAAACCTCTACCATTGTGTGCTATGTAATATTTTACTGCTGGATTTAAAGGCTATTGCACTTGAAATATCTCTTTTTCTCTTACTTAATTTCTTTTTTTTTTTTCACTGAAGTTGCCTATGATCTATAAAAGGCAAGAAATCTCATTTGAATAGAGTAAAAGCATTAGTCATTATTCATGCATAGACCGTTTTAAGGATTCAGTTCTGTCAGTGATAGATGGAGAGACTGCTGAGAAGCCATTTGAGATTCCTGTGATTAGGTTAGACAGGTCCCAGCTCCTATTAGTGAGAGTTTCCTTGCTTTGCTACAGAGAGGAGGCAGCTGTCTTCCTCACTTTTCCCTCTGGAACTGCTTGCTTTAACTAAGCCTACAACATTTCCACAGGCAAATCAGGAAGGACTTTCTGGACAGATGGTCATGCTGCCTGTAAATTCTCATTTACATGCAGCCTTGGTTTGTAACTGTACTTGAGCCATATGCAGGGGGGTTTGCATTCCCTTTGGATTGGTTTTAAGTGCTAGGCAGTCTAGTGGAATCCAACTTGGTCCATGTTTTCTAATGTTATTTAATTCACTGGAGCTATGCAAAGTGTTTATCAAAAGGATTTTTAAAATTAAAATTTTGGCTAAGTGCTAAATACTGATACCAACTTCTGTTAGTGAGAAGAGTACCCTAGAATACTTGGTAACATAAAACATTTAACACACAGCCACATAAATTTATAAGCTAAAATAAAATAAAAAAGTAAACAAACAAACTCTGCTTTGGCATTTGAATCATTTAAACCTAGTATTGGTTTATTAAAGTACTTAAAATACTACTTAGTATTTTAGTCATACATACACCAGCCAAATAATGTGTTATTTATTATATCATGACACTGTGAGTTAACATAAGTAACACTGAAGTATGCACTACAACTCTCACTTTTTTAATTCTGCATATTATTTTGACATTTAGTCAATACTAAATCAGTTTTGATAAGGATATTTGGTCAATATAACTAGATATTTATGTGTGACATCTCAGAACAATTAAATCTCAGGAAAACACAAAATATATTCAATAAAATATATTTAAATACAATGGAATTTAAATATTATAAGCATGAAGATGAATAGAAAGAATATTTTTAATCTTCAACTTAGTGAAACCCAAAGCAACTTAGCAAGATCTTGTCTCAAAATAAAAAATAAAAATAAAAAAGGCTGGAAATGCAACTCAGTGGTTAAGTGCATAAGTGCCCTTGGTTCAATCCTTGTTTTAAAACCTTTATTTTCTAAATATAAAGTGTTTAATTTTCTTTCAAATTAAAGTGGCAACAAATATAGTTTCTATAGCTTTTTCATCCTTCTACTAAGACTCGAGGTCAAGCCTATTGTAAAATATGATATATATGTATTATTTTCCTCTAATGTAAATAAAGTATGTCATAAGTTATCATAAACTGTAGTGCTCACATATTAGCTGCCCATTATTCAGCCTCCCTCCTTTTTCTTAACCTTTCCACCTTTCCAGTCTCCAGTAACCACTATTGCTAGGAATGGAAAATAATTCTGCCACAGTTATTGTATAATATGGAGGACCTGAAAATTTTTGTCAGAAACATTTAAATTATTTAATTTCTATAAGGTTAGTTAAGTTTTGCTTCTGAGATATAGTCTCATATATTTTTTTTCATTTTATCTATTTTATTATTTATTGATATCAAAAAAAATTTTTTAACCTTTCAAGATTCAGAATAACCCAAGGCCATTTCATCTGTCTGATTTCTTTTTCTTCTTCTCATCAATTCTGTTAAAAGTTTACTTGTCTTGATCTCTTTTAAAGAACTAGGCTTTGTTTTATTTATTATCTCTGAAGTCTGTTTTCTCTTTATTGATTTCAGGTCATTATTGTTTCCTTTCATGTGTTTTAGAATTAATACATTTTTATTTTGTTCATTTTAGACTTAATCCACTTTTATTTTTCAAATTGCTCAAAATGAAAGCTGAGCTCATTGACTTTTTTTTTTTTCTTTTTCGATGTGGGTATGCTATCAATTTCCTACAAAGTATTATTTCTTAGCAGTATCCTAAAATTTTTCAATATTGTGTTTTCAGGAATATTCTGTTCAAAATTTATTCTAATATTTTTAAAAGTTGACTACATATTTAAAAGTATTCTGTTTTGTAATTATTTGGAGATTTTAAAGATAATTTTCTGTTGTTTATTTCTTATTTAATTGTATTTGAAATAAATTTTTGTATGAAATAACATCTTTATATTGAGATTTACTTCATGATCTACAGCATAGTATATTTTTAAAACTATCACACTCAGTGATACAATGTGTATTTTACTATTGGTGGGTATAATATTTTATAACTAACAAATATATCAATCTGGTTGACAGTGTTGCTGATTTTTTATTTTTATTTTTTTATGGTATAGGGGATTGAACTCAGGAACACTCAACCGCTAAGCCACATTCCCAGCCCTATTTTGTATTTTATTAGGTACACTGTCTCATTGACTTGCTTAGTATCTCTCATTTGCTGAGGCTGGTTTTGAACTTTCAATCCTCCTGCCTGTGCCTCCTGAGCTGTTTGGATTACAGGCATGTGTCACTGAGCCCAGTGGTGTTGCTGAATTCTTGAATATATTTATTGAATTTATCTTTGAACTTTGTGTACCTTTTAGAGGATAGCATTTAAATCTGTGTAGCATGTCTAATTTGCTTGCAGTTTTGTGAGTGTTTGCCTCACATAGTTTGAAGTTATGCACATTCTTAACAGAATTATGATCTCTTAATAAGCTGAGCTCTTTTTAAGTAAGAAACAAATTTATTTCATGATGACTATATCCTCTGATTTAAAACCTACACTGTCCAGTAACTGTTATAGCAATTCCTTTAACTACTGTTGACAAAATAGCTTTTACTTTTAACATATTTATGTTTACATATTTAACATGTTTATTTCTAAGCTGTTTGTACTTGTGCCCTACCCCTTTATCCAATCTGATACTTTTTTTAATTAATTAGTCAATTTTTTTTTTTCTGAGAAAAAGCTTTTTAGTTTGAGTCCATCCCACTTACTTCATTTTATTTCTGGCACTTTAAGAGTCTTGTTATGGACGTTAGGGCCTAATCTGATGTGATGACGATTTGGGCCTAATTTTCTATTAGGCACAGGGTTTTTGGACTAATTTCTAGGTCCTTGATCCACTTTGAGTTGAGTTTTTTGCATGGTGAGAGATAGGGGTTTAGTTTCATTTTGCTGCATATGTATTTCCAGTTCTCCCAGAACCATTTGTTGAATAGGCTATCTTTCCTCCAATATGTGTTTTTGGTACCTTTGTCTAGTATGAGATAACTGTTTTTATGTGGGTTTGTCACTGTGTCTTCTATTCTGTACCATTGATCTACATATCTATTTTGGTGTTAACCCCATGCTATTTTTGCTACTATCGCTTTGTGGTATAGTTTAAGGTCTGGTATAGTGATGCCTCCTGCTTTAGTCTCATTCTTCTTTCTATGGATTGCTTTGGCTATTTTGTGTCTCTAATTTTTCCAAATGATTTTCACTTTTTCTATTTCTGTAAGGAATGACAGTGAGATTTTAATTGGAATCATGTTGAATCTGTGTAACACTTTGGGTAGTATGGCCATTTTGCTGATATTAAATTTGCCTATCTAAGAGAATGGTAGATCTTTCCATCTTATAAGAGCTTCTTAAATTTCTTTCTTTACTGTTCTGTAGTTTTATTGTAGAGGTCTTTCACCTCTTTTGTTATGTGGATTCCCAAGTATTTTTTTTTTTTTTTGAGGCCATTGTGAGTGGCATAGTTTTCCCAATTTCTCTTTCAGAAATGCATTTGATTTATGGGTATTGATTGTTATATCCTGCTACTTTGCTGAATTCATTAATTAACTCTAGAAGTTTTCTGGTAGATTTTTAGACGCAGGTCCATCCCACTGACCCACAGGGACATGATGGAGCTCGGGCCCCAGCCCAGGACTGACACCACTGGCCAGCAGAACCAACCTGATAATTTCTGAGGTTTAAGTGCAGGTTACACCATTTACACATAATTAGATTACTACCATAATTGGGTTTCAGTCTGATATATATTTCTTTTCTATTTTTTCATAGACTTTTGGTGTATATATTTTTATTTTTCCACCTGTTTGCATCTATTTTGGAATTCTATTTTTCCTTTCTTGGATATTAGTGTTAGCCCTTTTGTAATTTTGATGGGTTATTTTATAGGTTAGGGAATCTATCTTTGCTTATCATGGTTTACCTTCAAATGATATTGTAGTTTTAGACTGTGATTTTTATAGAACAGATTAGAAACATGACAAATTATTTGGAACAATATTCTCTGTATTCTTAATCAAATATATCCAACCAGAACATGGATTTTTGAACTATTTTATTTTTAAATTGAGTAAACATACAGACACACACACAATTTAAAAACATACAGCTAGATGATCAATCTATGACATCAATTAACTAGTCTATGACCACTACTATAGAATAGATTTGTATTGTAAATTCTATATTTAAACAGAAAATATATTGTGCAACTGGTGGATATTTTTGAGCCAGAAAATGATAGAAATTTAATTTTTGCAAAATTTGCTGAATGACATCATGAAAAATAGTGAAAATTATGATATCTAAGAAATTAGGTAGAAGACTATTTAATAAGCATAGCATATAATATAAAACTACTTGAAGTTATTAAATATGGAAAGATGGGAAGTAAATGTATAGAACTTTATATGTCGGAGTTGTATCTACATATATATTTCTTTACACTAAAATGAGAAATTATTACATTATTTTACTTACAAAAAATGAGAACAGATTGTAAAAATAATGAATTTTTTTATCATTCAGGAAAAAAATAAATTTTGAGATAGCTACTCACTTTTCAAAAATAGGAAAATGAAGCACTGACAGGTTTTAAGTAACTGTTGGGTCTGTCCAATGCGATGTATTGAAGAAATGGTGAAGTCATAGGCCTTAGGACACTCTTAGTGAAAACCATTGTAATTTTAAATTTCAACTCTTTTTCTCATATATATTCATATATTTGCATGTATAATCATGAAGAAAATTATACTAGCTAAAAATCTCTGTTTTCTGATAAAATATATACACTTACTGCAAGTAAGCATTGCTTAAAATGCTTGTTTCTGGCCTCTAGAATTGACTTGTCAGGATTAGGTTGATTTAGGTGCATTAAGACATGAGGACTGGGAGGCCATGTTAGTGGATGTCCTATCTTCTTCCACTATTGAACACCATATAAATTGATAAGAAGAAGGTAATATAAAATAAATGAAAATGGAGAACATGTTACCAGAACTTAAAAGGATGAATTAGTTTCTGTCTAAATATTGTATCAAGTAAAGGTCTTGAAGAAAAAAAATGACAATGATTCTTCATTATAATCCTCTAACTTTCATCACTCATATTTATTGATTGAAATTTAAATGAAGACTTACATATTCTATATACATTAAGAATATCAGATATTCTTACATATACATATATACGTGAGGCACACACACAATACAAATCCTTGTTGCTTTTTAGAATATTGGCGTACAAATGATGGCTTTCACATGACCATCTGACACCTAAATTTAGCAGTTATGCCATGTTTGATGAATATTTATCTGGTACAATTTTTCTCCACATCTTCCCCTTAACAGTTCATCCTAGCAGGTGACACATGTGAACTAGATTTTCAGTAAGCTTTGTATATAGAAGAGGTTTAGAACTATAGATCTAAAGCAAAGTTACAAAGATGGTACATATGTGAGCTTTTGAACAGAAATCTTTTATTCTTAAAGTGCAAAAATGGCATGGTGTTATAAACCCTGAAGACAAAATTATATCACTGAGAACCCAAAGTAAATTGAAATAACGGTTTTGTTTTGTGATTTTTAAGTCTTGGGAAAATTTCTTTAGTTTTCCCTCAGAGAACATAAACTGTGTTCTGATGTCAAATTTGTTCTAAGTTTAGATACCCCATGGGCAAGTTGTCTGCTCTAATTAAAACAAAATGAATATAAATCTCTTAACACAAAAATCTTCGATGGTAGGAAATGTAGTGCAAGGTTTCTAAAGCCTCCCAATAAACCAAGGTGCCTCTCATCCTGGTAACTCTAGTTTCAGAGTCACCTAAAATGAGTCTTGAGCATATCTAACATATCAACATATTTTCATACATGTGTTCCCTTTGCTAATTGGAGTCCATAGGACCATTTACTCCTGATAGTCTACTAAGTTTAATTTTTTTTCTGACAGAAGACAATCTGCAGAAATAATACTGAGGCCTAAAAATATCAGCTCAATTATCAAAAATTGTTCAAGGAAACTATTAACTAAATGAATTGTATCCTTACTTTTCTTAGCTGGAAATATTTTCCTGATTCCTTATAATTATATGATGGACATTCATGCCTTCTAAGAATTTAAGGAAAATAATTTTTAAGAAGAGTATTTATTTCTAAATTCAAAGTTATTTCTCAATTACTTTTTCTTTGAAATAAATAAATTTGAAATAAGTTTGAAGTTTTATCCAAGTTTTGATACTTAAACTCGGATGGTAAAGAAACCAAACATGTAATATCTGAACCTATGCCAATACCTATAATAAAATCTGTCTATATCCAAACAACTTGAAATCTCATACAATTTTATGTCTATTATCTTTTTCAACACACAGATTTCTACCAGAAAATGAGTTAATATATGATTGATAGAAAATCCATGTAAAGATAAATGACTCAGTTCCTTGTTTAGTAATCTCATAGATTATACCCTGAAGTTAAGTATTACAATGCACTTCTACTCTATTATTCCTGTATTTTTATGGACACAGGAGAAATGAGTGCTAATGCACATCACCGCTGAGGAGTCTCCATTATTCTTTAGTGACAAAATGTGTTCATCTCCACAGGGCAGAAAACAAGAGCACTAAAGATAGATCACTTTCACATGAGAAACAATTTGCCCATTTTCCCACTGATAGGACTCAGTCAAATGGAATGATGTCTTTCATACAAAGTTTCATTTTTGAGCCAAAGTGAAAAATACATTTAGAGGACAGCTCTTCAAGGGCAAAAATACAGTGGTCTTTATAATTAGAACTACACCAAATTATTTTGGTTTTATAACCACCTGAACCATAAATAAGAAAAATGGTTGTTCAATTACCAGAAAAACTGGTTATTTCTGATACGTAAACTAAAATTTGCAATCCTAGCCAAGTGTACTGGCACATGACTCTAGTCCCAGTGACCGAGAAAGGAAGATCATATGTTCCAGACCAATTTAGCAAGGCCCTAAGGACTTAGTGAGACCCTGTCTCAAAAGTTAAAAAGGGCTGGAGATATATCTCAGAAACTTAAAAAAATGAGCCCCAACTAAGGGCCACTTTTGGGCTACAACAGAAGTGGTGTGTAGATGCTATAGAGATTGTGAACTGCTAGAACGAAATGCTATGTGTACCATCAGCCCCTTAAAAACAAAAACAAACAAAAAGAGTGCTTCCTCACTCCTGCTAAGAGCATGCAGGTCAATATAATACACTTTGTAAATTATATCAATCCTGTTTTCTAATCCTTTCTAAAGTTTTCCAATCTGCTATTTAAATATTCATCTGAGAAGACATAACATACACACAGAAAATGTCTCTCATTCTTTCTTTTTCTATTATTCTTCCTTTTTCAACCTCCATTTCTCTATTTATAATCATATTATTATTATTTGAAGTACGGGGGATTGAACCCAAGGGTGCTCTGCCACTGAGCTACATATCCAGCCCTTTATATTTTTCATTTTGAGACATGGTTTGACTACATTACTGAGGCTTGCCTTGAACTAGCAGTCCTCCTGCCTTGGCCTGCGAAGTATCTGGGATTATAAGCATGTGCTGACTTCCTTGACTTCTTTCCATATTTCTGTCTATACCTGTCAATAAAGCAGTCAATCAATCATATGTTATTCTATCTACACATAAGACCATAGAAAATGTTTTTAAATGCTACTAAAACTTTTGCAGCAAATCATTCAAGAATTCTCTATTGCCTCTTGAACAATATCTTCTTTAAGAAAGACCAATTTATAAATATGTAACAAAAATATTATTTATTTATAATTTAATGCAACCAGAATTTAACAACTATTTTAAGAACTAAAACATTTTTCACCGATGTTTAATATTCTAAATACAATGGTTTTGGAGTCACTAAATTCTAAGCTGGAAAGTTAAACCTGTCACTTAAAAATTATAAACCTCAAAAAATTATTTAACCTGTGTTAGTTCTGAGTTCATTCATTCAATTATAAATATAATGATTCTGGCTTATTTCACAAATTATTGAACATATTGAATAAAAACAAATGAAATAGTTCTATGTGAAGAAGAATAACTCTATGTATCTACTGTACCTACTCTATCAGTTTATCCTGGCACAGTACATTGCATTCAATATATCTTTCAAAAGGCTGAATGCCCATTTTGAATTCTCTGTTTTTTCAAACATATTTAATATAGTGCATATATAAATTGAATTCTTCAAATTTGGGGAACTTTTTGTTCTCAAAACTATTTTGTAAAAATTAGTGAAATAAAATGGTAGCTTGGGAATTGTAATAGGAACTTGTAAACTGAGTGTGTGCAATGTAGTTATTTCAGTGAGGCTTCTCAAATAGCATATTGGAAAAGCATCTGAAAAATCTGAATTCATAAGATGAAAAATAAGAAGTTTCAAAATTTTTCTAGTGGAATATTGAATTTCTGTACTGTAGCTTTAACAGTTCAGTAGGAATAGAACTGAAAAATGTTGCTTATATATTGTTTTATTGTAACATATTGTGTGGTATGAACTACTGACATGACTAACAGGGATTCTGTATTTGAAATATTTCAGTGTATTGTGCCTATAGTTTTATCAGTCCATGGACATTTTTAGAGGTAGTATATGAAAACATTTCTAGAAAATTATTATCTTATTGATTGGTATGAAGTTAATCAAAGAGAACAAACTTAAATGATACATATGTGAGTGTGAAGAAAACATTTCCATGTTTTAAGATTATTAGTTATGAACAAAAGAAGCCACTATTTTAAGCCCTATCATTACCCTCCAAAAATGAATATGGAAAAGGGTATTGGGGTAACTTACACAAATTAAAAAAAAAATTGGATAGAAATTCCCAAAAAAGTTGGAACCAATTTCTTGAAAGGGGCATATATCAGTAATTGAATGCCATCCACAGGACAGAAACACATTAGTGAAGATTGTTCTCTCTGCTACTGGGCAGAGGAGATAAAATGCTTGAAATAGAAAAAAAAACCAGTCATGAGATAATGCAGTAAATAAAGTAATAAAGCAATAAATACTAGTGTCTTAGATTATGAAAAGTTGACATGAATTCCTTTTTCTAAATTTGGTAATCATTGTGTCTTTGTTAATCGATATATAATTTAAACTATTTTAAAATCTAATGGATGTGATCCATCTATAGCTAAGAGGTAACCATTGTTAGATTTGTGCAGTGCATTCAGATTTCAGGCTTTAGCAGACTCCCCTTCCGGCTATGGACAGGCTTACACAAAGTCCTGGTAGTTCATCTGTCATTGGAGATTACTTCTGTAGCCCTTATGTAACACTTAATTTGAGAACCATGACCTTATAAAAGTGAAATCCTGATAGAATGTGGACCTGATAATCACTTTATCTAAAAAAAACAAAACAATATTTTTTTCCAAATAAAATGTGTCTGAATACTTATTAAACATTGGGGAATATTTGGTTTTTGAATAAATAACTGACATGTTTATAATTCCATCATACTGAGCTATTTATACTGAAGTCACTGAGTTTATTTGTATTTTCTCACCAATCATATTCTACTCTATTGTGTGTGTGTGTGTGTGTGTGTGTGTGTGTGAGTGTGTGTGTGTGTTGCTGGATATTGAATCCAGGGACTTGTGCATGTGAGGCAAACACTCTAACAATTGAGCTGTAACCCCATCCTGATATTCTACTCCTGATATTCTATTTATATCTGCCACATTATCCATGAGTTCACTGTTACATAAACATTGCTTGAAAGTGTGACTTTTATGAAGGTGCCTTTGTTCTTGTCTAAGTAATAGCATTTTAGAATGTGGAGCATAGACACTGTTTTAATTGAATTTAACATATAATCATCTATCTCATCCATATTCAACAACATATATTACCACCTGCTATCCATGTAACATGTGTTACTTCTACTTACCTATTTTGTTACACCAACATTCATAAGCAAGTATGTTGCATTTTTTCTTAAGACCTAGCTTTTCTTTGAGTGTTTCTGGCAAATCCATATTTTCCCTAAATAACATTCTTATACATTTTCATGAAGTTCCCATTTGAATAGATCACTTAAAAATTAAGATTTTGGCCATAATCTAGAATGATTTTTGGATTTTTGCTCCAAAGTGGGTTAAAATTGAAAATAAAAGGAGGACAGCCAAATACATCACTAGGAAAAATCATAAACAACTGAGACCATTGAAAGTTCCTCAGTAGTGAGGGGTGTGTGTGTGTGTGTGTGTGTGTGTGTGTGTGTGTGTGTGATAACTCCTGAATTGTATTTATAAAGGAAATCAAGTAAAAATGTGTTGCATAATCTATCAGACATATTTCACACTTTTGATTCAAGTGGGTTATGAACTCCCATTTTTACCCCATATACAGATTGCAGAATCACATTGGTTACACATCCACTGTTTTACATATTGCCACACTAGTGTCTGATATGTCAAGAACTATGTAATGTTTTGAACAACCAACAACAGAATTAAAAAAAAATCTATCAGACAGAGCTGATAAAGACTGGTAATGGTTTTACACATTCTATGGATACCATGAGCATACAGGCCTATCGTATGTTGGATAATTATACTCAGTATTATTTTTCTATAACATTTAATCTAAACATCACAATAAAATGAAAATATGTGTGTCATTATCTTATTTGCTAACACACAAATCTTCTCTTTAGACTGAAATTCCTTTATCTTCTGCTTTTGCTGTCAGTTGAAGACATTAGATCAAATGTAAATGTTACAGACTAGTAATATGTCTCTCTCTGTTCAGAAGTAAGGATGATATGAAGAAGGGCAAGTATTCACTGAATGAAAGTCATAAGCAGTATTGAGACACTTCAACTCTGTATTTTCATTCTACAATTTAGAAAAACTCATGAGTAAGCGAATTATCCTTAGATTTATCCCAAAGAGGGCTATAAACATTGACACAGATAAACATCACTGGATTTTTCATAGTTTTTAGCATCCTATCTTGATAAGCACTGTGCTGATGGTTTTTAAGAGTATTTTGTTCAATACAACTTCACACAAATTTTGTAAAATCCCTACACATGCACAGAGAATATGCAAAGGAGTGCACCAACAAATTAGTTATATCTGGGCCATGGCTTTCTTATTATGTGCCCTTAATTTTGCTTTTATTATCTTTTCTCAGACTCCAAAATTATCTTTATTAAAAAAATGCATTAATTTTAAATTAAGAAAAAAGGAAATATTATAGCATCCTAAGTTGTTTTTCTAAATGCTGGTAAGCCCTATTCTATTCAATACCTATTCTTCATCTAGGTATGTACTATATTAATAACTTATAAAGGTATCTCTGATAATAAAATTTGTCACATAGCTAAATCACATGATTTTAATAAGTGGTAGAAAAGTTGTTTTATATAGTTTTTTTGACAAATTCAAATTTTAAAGTGCATCTTGTGGGTTGTAATTCCTTCCTGTATGTCAGTAATTTATTAGAAAACACTAACCCCCTTGATATTTAGTAAGCATTTTAATGACTCATCAGGGCAGTTGAGGTCCTTTAGTACAGATGGTAACAACATTCTGCATTATATTTAATATCTTCCAACAAGTAGGTATTATATTATTTACTAACGCACAAAATTTCTCTTTACATTAAAATTCCTTTATCTTCTGTTTTTGTCGTCAGTTGAAGAGATTAGATGAAATGTAAATGTTACAGGCCACTAATATGCTTGTCTTTCTTAAGAAGAAAATATGATATGAAGAAGGGCAAGTATTCACAAAATGAAAGTGTCTTCATACAATGACTTTGACACCTCTAGAATATTACATACCATCAAGGAGGTCTAAGTTTCAGGTAGGTGAGCGTGGTATGCACACTAGGTTCTGCTACAGGCTTCTTTCTGTAAGGTAGTCTTTTAGAAAATCAACAGCAGTCACATAATTCTCCATATGTGCTTCCAGAAATTTTATTTCATTTTATAAAATGAATTGGCAAATAATCAAAAAACCTTGAATTTAAAATCAGATTAAATTCAATTCTAGCTCTTCAGTTTAGCCTTTTTGACTGAATCTTTCTCTTATGAAAGATAAATGATCTATGAAAGTAAAATTCTTCACAGCAGTGGAATAAATAACTTTTCTATTTATAAATAGAAAGGGGAAATTTTATTAATATAACTGGAAGGTTCATCAGATAAGATTTGTATGTGGTTGTTGAAACATACACAAGTGCATTCTAAAGTTTATAAACCAATCTTAACTGTTCTTATCTAAATTCTGTGTAATGCATACGTTTGATTTGATATTATGCAAATAATGTTATTATGCAACATATATATAAATAATCTAAATTTTGCAAAATATTTCTGTGTGCATATATTTTTAAAATATATACTATTGTGTGTGTTTTCAAACTTAATGAATATTAATATGTGATTATGCCAATAATAATGATGATGACAACTGTGTAGTTTTCTTTAAAAATATAATTAAAATATTTCTTTTTAAATTTTTCTCATGATAAAATTCTATAGATTTTGAGGTGTCTGACAATTATTTTAAATATTTTAATTTTAATAATATTTTCATGTGGAGTTTTGCATTGGTATTCTGGACTCCCTTTCATCTGTTTCAGCTCTCAACCGTCACCTCTGGTGGCATGGAGACAGTTGACATGAGTCATTCTGTTATGTGGAGGTAACAATGATGACATGGAAAACTGAGCAATTGAAAGAAGTTTGCTGCAGAATCCACTGCAGCTTTTCATTGACAGAGGCAAGCAGAAGAAACTCAAGGAGTTTTTACAACAATCACTAAAATTCTCTTTTTTAAAGAAAGTTTATTTTCAGTACTTTGAAAGGTGTAGTACTGACATTTTAGTTTGAATTTCAGGGAAGATTTAATAAGTCTTGAATGATTTCTTCAAGTACTATTTTAGTATTCTTTGTTGATAATATCTCAAAAAATCCACAACACCAAAACTCGATGACAAATTTGAGAAAGGGTGTCTCTATATCACACCAGTGTAGGACAGTTGCAATGAATTAAAAGGTACATTTTTTACCGTTTTTTCCTACGTACATGTTGTTCAAAAATGAAGCACTCATACACAGAAAAAAAGGAAAAGTTCATTAAATTATAGTATCATTGGCTCCAACACAAAGTTCAACTGAACAAACATAAAAATGTACATATGTGTGATAATTTATAACAACTAGTCCAGCGTATTTGTTTTTGTTTGTTTGTTTGCTTTTATATTTTCCTTTCCTTCCTAAGAAACTGTGCTGGGTCTGGGGATACAGCTCAGTTGATAGAGTGCTTACCTTGCATGCACAAGGCCCTAGGTGCAATACCCATCCACCCACCCCCAAAAAAGAAGAAACTGCACTGGATACTTGTTTTCTCCTAACCTGATTCTCCTAATTTAAAAATGCTAGCACCAGGTCCCACTCCATAACTCTGTGAATAGTGTGGCACCAGAGCAAATTCCTTAAGTGCCTCAAATCCAGCATTTTCAGAGGTACATTGTGCATTTGTTGGGTGACTCCTTAAATTTGGAATTTTGCAATTCTGACTTAATCCTCCTCATCCTGAAAAAACTAAATATTAGCCATGTCTTCTAAGGTCATTCCTGATAATTTTGGTGTCCTACACATGTGACTGGTCTTCCTGGTTTTCCTTAATGGGTCAGAGCTTTTAATGACCTTACTGAATATCTCATCCCTACATTTAACTTTTAAATTTTGTGTCTAGCTTCCCATTTATATCATCACTTCCAACACATGCAATCTTCTCCAGTTTTCTCCCATTATTTCATTTGCTGTCCCTGAACAATCTGACAGAGTTACACTGAAGGCAAGTCCTGTGAATGCACCTTTCCTGGGGGACTACAAGTAAGGTGTGGAGGACACTCCCAGGATAGGACCTTGGGGGGCTTTGATCATGTTTCACTCCTTCCAACAGCGGCCAGACTACTAATTTTCACAATAAATCTGGTTTTAGGCCACATAAAAATAAGACAACTAATAATATAATAAATGATCTTAAACCCTCCAGATTAATTATTCCCCTTCTTCAATATTAAGAAGTATTGTCTTTATTGTTGAACTGAAAAGCTGAAAACAATAAATCTTTCTTTAAATTAGCTTTTAAAAGTTTTTACTATTGCACCAAACTGGTGCTAGGGTACCCCAAAATTGTGCCTAATATGTGACGAAATTTATGACTGATTCTGTCGGAGAGGGGTGAGATAGGCAGCCACTCTGGATTTAAGTGACTAGAGATTCTATGACAGTATTCAAAAGAGGGTTTTGAGGGACAATATTAAAATAAGGGATTTCACTGAATTTTATTTATTGTCTCCCTCTCTCTCTCTCTCTCTCTCTATATATATATATATATATATATATATATATATACTCACTAAATATCATATATTCAATATACAATTACATGAAGATGGTAGGTTGATAATATATATATATATATATATATATATATATATATATATATATATATCTCCAAGATATACCACCTTCTGGCCTGCAATGAAAATCAAACCTGGGTCTTGGCATATGCAAACTTTCATTTCCCTGATTTCTCCAGAGTTTTACCTATTTCCTCCTATCTTTCACACCTCAAGTCTTTGCATTTTTACAGTGAAAAATGCTGCTTAAATGAGAAATATATAGCACAGCAGGGGAAAAACACCGTAAGTTTAGGAATAAAGAATTAAATTAAGTCTGTAGAGTCAGATGAAATTTTTCCAAAAAGAAAAAGTAAAAAAAAAAACACATAAAGAGAAAATTTTAAAAAGCATTTGCATTAGGAAAGAATAATTTTCCTCCCATGAGCTCCTCTTCTTCAAAAAATAACAAGAATACCTATTATCAAGATTATGATGGGAATCAGATCAAGTAGCACTAAGGATCAGGTTAAGTCATACTGCAAATACTCCAATTCCTGTTGCTATGGAAATAAGATGGCATACTTATGGTAAAGGCATTTTTTAAGGAAAAAAATACATATGTGAAAGAAACAAATGTTAAGGAGATTGTCACATGTGGTATTTTTAGCACCAATACTCTGGAAATGTGTTTATAAGGAGTTTTCCCCTAAAATTATAAAGAAATATGCACGTGTTATTTTTCTGCCTGTCATGAATATGTGCATGCCAATTGAAACCCATGCGCTCCTGGTAATGAAAGAGAGGTCTTTTAGCCCTTGCTTTCCTTTGCATCTCCTGCTGGCTTAACTCTATAGGTCAAAGTCCCAATGAACATACTAATTTCTGTGGCTCTAAAGGTATATTAGAGAGAGAAAGAGAGTGAAGTGTGTGTGTGTGTGTGTGTGTGTGTGTGTGTGTGTGTGATGTGTCTGTGCATGTTTGCTTTGTCCAATCATTTGTCTCAGCATTGGAAGGTAACCTTAGAAATTAGACACACAAAATTCAGCCCCTTGTCCTCTTGATGTTTACTTTACTCTCACTGTGCTTCTCATAACCAAACCAAAGAACTGCGTAAACTTCTTAGAGAATAAGAACCATCGAGGACCTTGTTAAATAGACACTTTAACCAAGGAACTTGTTCAATGGGGACTTGTACATACACTAAGACAGACCCTTCAGTAGTGGGATTTTATATTTGATACGTTTAACAAATCACAAATATACAAGGTGATGTTTACTTTCAGGAAATCGTGCAAAATGTTCTTCTCATGTAAAATCCATCCCCCATCCTCTCAAAAATATTATAGAAGTACATTTATGTTATCTATATTCTTCTATTTTAATTGGAAAGAAGCCAAGAAAGTATTAAGAAAAGTGATCACCAATAGTATGTATTCAAGAATAGTTTTGAGAAAATTAAACTACGCTGAGTGCATTTTTATACTTCTTTGTTTCTCTTTTTTGATATTAAAGATATCTGAATTGGATGTGTTTATAAGCTAACTGGATAGTTAAAATTTTTAAATAATATAAAATACAATGATTTGTATTACAATCAAAGCTCTTAAAAATGCAGAGAATAAGCACATTTAGTTCTTTGAAATAAGTTAATTTTAAATGTGTATAACATTTTTACTTTTCCTCAAAGTTAAAAATCATTAAAAATATATAAAAGCAATATATGTTCTTGGTGCCTTTGTCTAGTATGACATAACTGTATTTATGTGGGTTTGTCTCTGTGTCCTCTATTCTGAACCATTGGTCTACAAATCTATTTTGGTGACAATACCATGCCATTTTTGTTACTATTGCTCTGTAGTACAGTTTAAAGTCTGGCATAGAGATACCACCTGCTTCACTCTTGCGAAGGTTGCTTTGGCTGTTCTGGGTCTCTTATTTTTCCAGATGAATTTCATGACTGCTTTTTCTGTTTCTATAAGAAATGTCATTGGGATTTTAATTGGAATTGAATTAAATCTGTATAATGCTTTTGGCAGTAGGATCATTTTGACAATATTAATTCTGCCTATCCAAGAACAAGGGAGATCTTTCTATCTTCTAAGGTCTTCTTTAATTCCTTTCTTTAGTGTTCTGTAGTTTTAATGGTAGAAGTCTTTCACTTCTTTTGTAAGTTTATTCTCACATATTTTATTTTATTTTGAGGGTATTATAAATTGGGTAGTTTTCTTAGTTTCTCTTTCAGAGGATTTGCCACTGATGCATAAAAATACCTTTGATTTATGGGTGTTGATTTTATATCCTACTACTTTTCTGAATTCCTGTATTAATTCTAGAAGTTTTCTGGTGGAAGGTTTTGGATCCTGTAGATATAGAATCATGCAGCCACATCAATGTTTATAGCAGCAAAATTCACAATAGCTAAATTATGGAACCAACCTAGATGCCATTCAATAGATGAATGAATAAAGAAACTATGATATATATATATATATTTCTTTATTCATTAGATATATATATAAACTATATATATATCATAGTTTCTTTATATCTACACACAATGGGATATTACTGAGAATTAAAGGAGAATAAAATTGTATTTGCCCGTAAATGGATGGAGTTGGAGAATATCATGCTAAGTGAAGTAAGCCAATCCCCACCCCCCAAAAGCCAAACGTTTTCTCTGATACGTGGATGCTGATCTCTTGCTTGTGATCTGCACAGATGACAGAAATGGGGTTCCCCTAGGTTGAATGGTCTGGCTGAGAAATAAAAGCTATGAAAAACAGAACCATGAAAAAACTACAGGACATAGAAAGAAGTTACAAAATTGGGGACAGGACCAGCAAGACCATTGGTGCCGCAGCCTGGCTGGCTGGGCAAAATAACAGCAGGGTGACGAATAACTTGTGTACGTTGATACAGCAGGAGTAGGAGCTGTTTATTGTAGGACAGCAGAGGTATTTATACATTCCACACAGCTTATCTTAATTAGCATAAACTAGATACAGCAGTCAACCAATAAGGAATCTCCACACTTAATGGCTTGATGGCATTACTTCACAAACCACTCCCTCTGGCATTTTGCCAGGCGCCATCCAGACTTGTTTACAGACTCTAACACATTGGATGGATTGAGCTTCTATGCTCTGGCAAAATGGAGCCTGTGCTTGCTTTATTTATATCTATTTATATCAGGGACATCCAAGGAAGGGGTATGGTTTCAAGCGTGGAGTCAATACTTCATGGTGTCTTGCAGTCTGCAGGCTGATTCACATATTGGCAGGTCACACCCATCTCAGGTGCTGTGTGAGATCTCTGGCAAAGCTGGAGGGGGAATACCTGCATCAGGGGATAACTCCCTATAGGGGTGCCATGGGAGGTTCCCAATGCCATACATCCCCTCATTGAGGTACTATGTGCAACATAGTCTGCAACATAGTCCCCACACTGCCCAAGGGCACCTGGTGACATTGATCCATAATGGGAATGGGTGGGGTGCATGGGAGGAATGGAAGAACTTTATATATGGCGAAGGGAAAGTAGGGGGAGGGAAGTGTGATGGGGGTAGGAAAGATGGTGGAATGAGATGGACATCATTACTCTAAGTACTTTTGTGAAGACATGAATTGTGTGACTCTGCCTTGTGTACCCCCAGAGACATGAAAAATTGTTCTCTCTATATGTGCTATACATTGAAATGCATTCTGATGTCATGTACAACAAATTAGAATAAATAAATAATTTTTAAAAAGATATGTACAAGCAAATATCTAGCAAAACATAGTGTTTACAATTTAGTTTGAATTCAGACACTCATGACTGTCAAGGGGAATCACATTAACTCTATGTGTCTCATTTCTAACATTTATTTTTAGTTATTTTTCTTTGAGTTGGGACAAAAACCATCTGCCCTATTTCATTAGATTTTAGTAAGGATAAATGAGAAGATATTTTGAATACACTCTGTGTGATAGTCAGCTTTTCACCACTGTGACCACAATACCTGTCAAGAACAAATTAGACGAGGAAAAGTTTATTCTGTTGTCATGACTTCAGAGCTTCTGTCCATGTTTAGCTGACTTCATTGCTCACTGTCTGAGGTAAGGCAGAAAGGGGTAGCAGAGGAAAGCTTCTCAGAATAAGACAGTTGGGAAGAAGAGAGACAGAGAGACAGGCAAGAAGAGGGTGGGGGAGAAGACATAAACCCTGAGGGCTATACATCCTCATGAGCTACTTTGTCTAGCCCTGCCCTCATCTGCCTACAGTTGACACATTCAGTAAACCATTCATATTATTAATCTGACTTATAGATCAATGATCTGATTAGGTTACAGCTTACATAATCTAATCATTTCACCTCTGAACATTTTTGCATTAACACAGGAGCTTTGGGGTAGGGGACACCTCATATACAAGCCATAACATTTTATAATCAATAGAGTATTATGTAAGTATAAACAATTTTGAAGATCTGGCAAAATAAAGCACATTATCAATCTGCAATTTATTTCAATGAAATATTAATGAGATTCTAAATTGCATGTGACCATTGGATAACATACTCAATATTATGTTCAAATTCTGTTCCGAAGTTGACACAGACATACTGCTGAAATGCATGGCTCTTGATTAAAATGAATAATGGCTGAGGGAATAAAGTTAATTTGAAACTCAGTGAAGACACTCCTTTTGGAGTTTGAAATTATTTGTGCAGGTGCTTCCGATCAGTTGATCTAATTTGATACAGAGACTTAGTAATTGGGGATGCTAAGAGAATGGACAGCTGATCTGTACTTTAGACAAGCATTCTCAAATATCAGATCAAATCAGCAAGCTTTGGCATCTGCTCAATTATAATCAATAATTGGGCTGCTGTAGCACTCCAGCATCACTACACATCTTTGAAAGTTCTGCCTCTGTGGTATTTTCCCTAATGATCTGCTAGCAGCCACAGTCAACACATCAGCTGCCTCCTCACACACGTCTATTGGTCAGAATGTACGTACTTGTACTTGGAAAGCATTACAGTCTGAGGATGTTGCATATAGCATTTTCAGTTTTATACCCTTAAAATACTTTTAAGAAAGGAATAATCACACAAATAATTTCAAACTCCAAAAGGAGTGTCTTCACTGAGTTTCAAATTAACTTTAATTAATAGCCTAAGAAAAAAGTTGATATTTACTGCTGTGACAAGCTGGCCATTAGCAACATAACCATATTCACCATCCTCTTAAGGGGAACAGTTTAAGTTAATGGGTTATGACAGAAGCCATATTGTTTACAAAATAATTAGGTCCTAAAATAGATTAGTTATTAGGCTGTCATACTATAAAAAGGTGGTTCTGTGTTATAAAAGGTTGCAGTTTATTGTGTCATTTAAAGTATGCACTGCATATAGGATCGTAAATTATACCTTCTTTGTCTGATTGTTTAAAATGTTTGTATGACAATTATGACAACACAATTACCTCAACAAGCTGAAAATATAGTGGGTAATTTCATATGAAATACTGCTATTGTTTAATTAATTTATGCAAAGAAAACAATTTTAAAATAAATTTTGGATAGACAATTATACTTGTAGGCAACAAAATTGCTTGTGTGTAAGTGTAAATGTGTTGGTAACCTAAATATTAAAAAATAAATAAATAAAACAGATTTGTCTAAGGAGACTCTTTTCAAACTGTGTGATCTGAAAACATGTTAACTTTCTAAAAGTGATAAAATCTGTAAAAGAATGTATATTTATTATAAGAGCACTGGACAAAGACAAGAACCACCAGTGGTACTGGTTTTCTCTGTCTTTGGGGTTTCTTTTAAATTTACTCGATATAATTAATTATCTTTCAGCTCAGTTTTCTCAAGCAACAGGTTATTTTAAATTCAGTCAAGAAGGAATAATTGTTTCAAAATAAATAAAATTAAATATGCACAAGTGTTCTGATGATTCAATATAAACCCTTAAAGATAGATATAAATTCACTGATATAAATAAACTATTTTAAGTATTGAAGTAAGATTAATATGTTTCTGTGTTCACAAAATAAAATTCTCTTCCTGATTAATTTCCCAGCTGTGTGTAAAGTGGCTAGTGAAGAATACATATAATATTATATATAATATGTCTTGGGAGTATATGCTGCTGAATTGTTGGGTGGCATTCAAACTTACAAGGTATCATCTACAGTCTAAGGGTCCTTCCCATACACTATAAGAGCCCACTGTTTCTTTTTCTTTTTTAAAAATATTTATTTTTTATTTGTAGTTGAACACAATATCTTTATGTTTATGTGGTGCTGAGGATCGAACCCAGGGCCTCGCATGTGCTAGGTGAGTGCTGTACTGTTGAGCCAGCCCCAAGAGCCTCTGTTTGTTAATGGTGATGTACTCACAAAACATTCAGTGGATCCAAAGAGCACTTTTTCAAAAATTAGATACTTCCTTCTAAGTAAAATTTATTGGACAGGAAAAAAAATGTGTGCAACATTATCATTGATTACTATAAAATGTTTGATATAATACATTCATGGATGGTGGTTCTGGCAGAGTATTGTTAGGAACACCAAATCCAACACCAGAAAAAGATTTATTCATGGTGGTGACTCCAGTATTCTTTCCAGACACTGTACTACTGCCTGCTACTTAGGAATATAACATGGCCATTTATGAGCAAAACAATGAAATGAAGAGTAAATATCTAAGGCTCAGCAAGTTCGCTAAAAATGCAAACACACACACACACAGCAGGAATGAGTTAACTTTGATAGAATATTTAAAAAAATATGCCAATTGCATCTACTGAATGAAAGCTTTGTTAAAAGCAATCTGGCACCACATATTAAAATTAAGTATACACATATGACTTATTACCAAAGATTTTTTCTAGCAGGTGGTAGAATTTACAAAAATTAGTTCAGCATTATAAAATTTATAAATGAAGGCATAGTTACCAGAGCATTGCTTGAATAGTCAGAACTTCAAATAAGCCCAGTATATTAAATCCACTATTATTTTTACTAAGAATTTAAGAGATTTGTGATATCAATATGCACATTCACGCCAGTCTCTGGATTTTGATCAGCTTAATAAGAAAGCAGAGCAGTGAAAGAAGTTGAATATTTTAAAAGAATATGAAAGAATAAAATTGTCCTACTAAAAGTGGTGAATATATTGATAAAGAGCATAAGAAAAGGAATGATATAGGCATTTGTTTGATTTAACAAAATTTTAGAATTTGCTCTCCTTTTTGGAAATGTACATTTTCCCAAAAAATATATAAATTAAAAAAGATTAAAGGTGTGATCTACAAGAAAAAAATCAATGGAAAGAGATTATTTTATAAGAAGGAGGAAATAACAAAAAAAAAATAAAGAAAAAGCTAAGAAACTAGGGAAAACCATAATCAATGGAGTCATGTACTTTTCTGAAGTTATATTTTTGATCCTGATGTCAACATTTAGTCTCAATTTGAACTTTCAAGCATTAAAAACTTTTCTGATTCTCTGAGTCAATTTTAAGGAGGCTTGAGTCAGGTCATTGTTCCTAAGATGTAAATTCATCTTATCTTTATGTTTCCACTTTTATTCCTTGGCCTTCAATAAACCAATGAAATAATTGTGCTGAAATTATCACTCTCAATTGTGTTGCATAAGAAGCTCTAGCACTATGCTTTTATAAAACAGAAGTTTCTGCTTTAGAATAAAGTGTTTGTGAAAATGCTTGCCCCTGGTAAACATGACCTGTATGAATCATTAATGACACGGGAGAGATCTCCTGCTAAGAAAATAAATGATCTGCTTTCTGCTGACTGGGAAGCCCTGACTTTTGGTTATCAGGCAAGGTGATAGGATCAGGCATCAAATAAGGTCATAGAAATAGAAGACTGTTTAGAATTTCTAGTTGGAAGATTTATTTTGCTCTATTTTTTCAATAATTCCAAGAGGTCAATGCCAGGAGTGCTAAAAACATCTGCAAACACTAATAAAAATTGCTGCAGTACAACATCATTTGAGGAAACTTGAGATAAAGGTCAAAGAAGCCAATTTTTCATTTAGTATTTCTTTCGACCTAACTAATAGTACAATATCCTGAAAATGGTTTAGAATACCATATATAATTTGAAATGTCATGTACATAAAACACTTTCTTATAAATCTCCTTGGAAAATGGTGAGATCTTAGCACAACTGATCTCTGTCCAAGATTTTTTTGGTGATTTGAAACATTTTACTGGTAATACTGAAAATTTTATTGCTATTCTAAACCAGATATTGGTACATTTAAACCTATTTAGAATTCATGCTTATTATGTTTTAAGATTATTTTTGATAATGTTACAATGTAAGCTGTTTTTATAATTTCATGTAGCATTTTACATTTTAGACTTATTTCTGGTTTTTATTATGTATGAAGAGAAAACATTAAAGTTCTCAATCTTTCTATGAAGTCTTCAGCCATTTCTTACAACTTGTTTTGAACAATAGTTTCTGCAGGTTTTTCTTTAATTATTTTCTCACAAGAGAAAATATATTTTATAACGCAAAACAAGAAGATACTCAATTTCTTCATAAATATTGTATTTGGAATTAGAGCCTATGGAAGTTTGTTAGGTTATAAATGCGGAGCCTTCATGAATGGGGTAATTGTGGTTGGAAAAAAGGACACCCCCTCAGTCTCTCTCACCTTGTTTCTTCTGAGTTAGGTTCCAAAGAGCAGTCAGTAGTCTGCATTCCTGCAGAGGACCCTCCACAGTACCAAAGCAGGGCACTTTGTTCTTGGAATTTCAGACTCTCCAACTGTGAGACATACATTTCTTTTATGTCTAGGCCTCTCAGTCTATATTACTCTTATTGGAACCCAAACTGATGAGAACTGGGCATACACAGTGGTTTGATTCATACATGAGGTGTCCAGGTCATTGAAATATTATGTAGGGCCATCTTGGGGCGAGAATAGAAAAGGTAGATAGATGTGACAGAGACTGTGGCCTAATAGTACAAAAGTACTATCATCCCCTTAAAAATTGCTTTCCAACCCCTACCTAGAGCATGTAAAGTCAATATAATACACTTTATAAGGCCTCTGCTAAGAAAACTGACCCTCCTGTCCTCCATGGACAGACATTACCCCAAAATGTAAGCATAGTTCCCTCAAGAGGAAGAGGCCACCTTTATTACCATAGAATGTCTCTGAGGAGAGAGACATTACTCATGTGTTTTACATTGATGAGGAAGAAATCTCTCTGGGAAGGAGCCATTAAATGTGCAATATTTAATTAATAATTAATATGCAAGCATCTTTGAAAAGAGAATCTGGTAGAAGTACTGTTAGACCAGGACGCAAGAAAAGACCACTGACTCCAATTAAAATCAAATTAAAGCAAGCTTATTATTTCGACCGGCCAGGCTGCCTCTCCCTCCCAAAACGGCGGGAACAAGACAGCAACTCCAGTTTTCCTGCAGCCCAGCATTATAGCCCAAAAAGTTGCACAAAGGGGGGTTACAGATAACAGAACTCTGACAAGCATCACACTAATGTAGTTTACATTTTTTTTGCTGGCCCCAACATCAGAATTTATGAGGACCATTAGAGCCTCAGAGAGGGTCGTTGTCTGGCCAGGGAAAGCCAAGATTTATAAGGTGTCACTAAAGTTTCAGAGAGGGCTGCTATCTGGTCAGAGAGCCAGGCAAGGGTGAGTTCAAGGCACGGGCAGGCATTCCAAGCAGGTTCAGAATTTGCAGTAATTTATATTAGAGCTGAAATTATCTTTTCATGGCTTTGTGGCAAAATGGCTCCCAATTTTAAGAAAAGATCAGGTTGGGTCTATCAGTACCACAAAGAGTTGTATCCCAACAAAAAACAAAGGTCAGTTTGCTGTATTGAAAACTGTCAGTTTTGATTTCTAGATAGAAGACTCAATACTATACTATTTGTTGCAAAATTCAGTATTTTTTTTTTAAATAAAAAAGGTCTATACACTGTTCATGTAGTGATTACAAAGTTAATAAATTGTTGCTAATAGTCCATTTAGTGCAAAGGCATTGTATTGATTTCCACATGGAATGTGGTTTTTAACCTCCTTTCCCACAGTCTGATTGCCAATTTAAGACAAACTGAGAGTCAAGGATACTGAAGAAATCTAGATAAACAACCAACATGAGCTTTAACTAGGTCTGTGAACATCTTAAAAAATGTACAGATTCAGCAGTTTTACTTTCATGTTTAAATTTTACTCAAGGAGGATTTCACAGAGCAAAATGGTTTTATAAGAGCTATAAAACCAGAAAAGCAGAGGGAGCTCAAAGCTAACCCAAGGATAATGACTGATGGAAGTAGAAGTGAAGAAAGAGGTGGTTTATAGCAGACTCCAAGAATCCTTACTGGGACCCTGTAAGGCTAGTACTCAGATATCTGAGGTGCAGCACTCTATGATTATTATTGAAGCCTGTAATGAAGGGTTATAAAACAGATATTGGAATTGGCAAAAGGATAGAAGCTGGGTTAACTCCTTTTATTGCCAGGCTGAACACGAGAAAGGAAAGAGAAAGAAAACAAGAGTATATAAGCAGTATATAAAATAAAGAGTATATAAGCAAGTGAAAAATTCTTATTTTTACACTCTAGGGCCTCCTACTGATATTATTGTGAGGACTAAGAAAAATAATTTGTAAAGTCATAGTCCCAACATTTCAGGGAGGATTTCTAGGAATAGATTTGAAGATTAAAGGCAATGAGTCTTTGGCAAAATTAGTAACTGCAAAGTACTTTTGAGGAAATTTTAATCTATTTTAAAGGAAATATCTGCTGAAACTCCTAGTTTTCTTTGTTGAAATCAATTAACTTCTGGGCAATGTTTTTAAAAATTTGTTCTAATGGAAACACAGTAATTAGAAATTGATGTTTGGCAAGGAATAATCTCTTTCACAGTATATTT
The DNA here is from genome assembly GCF_052094955.1 of Ictidomys tridecemlineatus. NCBI lineage: Eukaryota > Metazoa > Chordata > Mammalia > Rodentia > Sciuridae > Ictidomys > Ictidomys tridecemlineatus. The sequence continues at coordinate 229,914,874 of NC_135477.1, forward strand.
TTAGTGTGGGAGGCATTCTTTGGAATGAAGAAAAGATTTGATTCAATTTCTTTAATTTGGACACAAAATCTAGTGTGAGTATTAAAAATCTGCTTTTAATTATGGTCTTCCACGTTCCTTTTCCACTTTGCCCATATTCATAGTAAAATGCACCGTGTTTTGTGTTTTACTTTCTGTTTCTCAAAGAATCGAGAGTACAGGAGAAGAAAGTCAGATAGACTTCAATTAAGACTTTCCTCTTGTGTAGGCATCCCTTAACATTTTGTTTTAGTTTACCTGAAATTCACTTAATTGATATTTTTAAATCTACTGCAGAAAGTTGTTTTATGGTTGGCTGTCACTAATGAAAGACAAAGTGGAGAGGCAACTTCTTTCCTTTTACCCTGATTCCAGAGGGCATTCAGTGATCACTACTGGGGCCTAGCGTGCACACAATGGAAGGGCCCTTTGTGAAAATCAAACATATCTTCTTTCCCACATGTTAGGTTTAACAAATTATTTTAGCAATGATTGCTATAGTTTTGGGATAAATTATTTGTAACTATTTGGCAAAAATCAGTATGTAAATAAAGACACATACACCAAAATTCTATTATTTTTTTCTTTTACTTCTTTTTAACAAAATATACTAAACACTATTGCAATAGACCACATATTAATTTTTCCTACAAATAATGTACTGATAATTCACTGGCTGCACAATTATATTAGTGTCTATAATTTTCATTGATGTTACTTGAAAAAAAGTAACACGGGTAATTGCTTATATGCATCACCTAAAGTTAACTTATATTTTAAAAGTTTGAACACATTTCAACATTTACTTGGAATCTCTGTGTTGCAAACTTGATGTTTGTATCCACTCAAAATTTATATGTTCAGGGCCTGGTGGTGATTGAGTGGTAGAGTGCTTGCCTAACAAGTATAAGAAAGAAGAAGAAGGAGGAGGAGGAGAAGGAGAAGGAGAAGAAGAAAAGAAAGAAGAAGAAGAAGAAGAAGAAGAAGAAGAAGAAGAAGAAGAAGAGGAGGAGGAGGAGGAGGAGGAGGAGGAGGAGGAGGAGGAGGAGGAGGAGGAGGAGGAGGAGGAGGAGGAAAGTCATCTGACAGTGTTAAAACCATCCCTAACTTCCAGTGTTGATGAGTTGAACAGTAAGTCCACTCTAAAGTGGGGTAGGGGTTACACTGTACCACCCCAGTGGGCCCAGTGGGCTTGGAGGGCAGAGAACTAAATCAAAGATGATTCTCTAGACATAAAATCTAATGGAATTTTCCTGCAAAATTCTGGATTTGCTAGAATTTTGATTGATACTTGATACTTGTCATCCACTTATTTCTTGTGATTTTTTCTCTTTTTCTTGGGACTACCAGTTCTATATTTGTCCCACCATTGTATTTGAAAGCGCATAACTTATCTAGTTAAGTTATGTGCACAGCTGAGGAGGCATTATCTTGTCTTAGGAAGAATCGAACCTTTAGTTTCACCCATATCTGATTTAGATGATGTCTAGTTGAGACTTTGGATTTTAGACTTTAGAGTTGATGTTGAAAAGACTATTTTGGGAGAGAGGCCATATATTTTTCAAATAACATTTTTGTGGAGTGTAGACATTGATTTTATAGTTTAGTTATTTAAAATTTTTAGAGATTTAAAAATATGTTTGATAAAATATATTTGATATATAAAATAGATAGTGAATGTTTTCAAATTTTAAAGATTTCCTAAAACTCAGGAGACTAAAGAAAAATAATCAATACTAGTAAAATATGAACAAAAATTTCCTGTGATCTGAAAGAAAGGGCCAATGAACACATGAAATTAGTATAAATCTATTAGAAATTGAAAGAAGGCAAACAAAAACGAGAGATGTCATTTTTCACTCATCACATTATCAAAAATCAAGGACAGACTTATTTCATTGAGCCTGATAGTCTCCAGTTTCATCCATTTACTGGCAAAAGCATTCATTTTATTTTTTATGGATGAATAATATTCCATTGTGTACAAATACCTCATTTTTTTAATGCATAAGCCAGTCCCCAAAAACCAAAGGTCCAATGTTCTTTCTGATATGTGGATGTTAATCCACAAAAAGAGAGTAGGGATGATAGAAATTCATTGAATTAGGCAAAGGGGGATGAAGGGAAGGGATGGGAGATGGGAATAGGAAAGGCAGTAGAATGAATAGGGCATGTCTTTCCTATGTTCCTATATAAATATATGATGCGTAAAACTCCACATTATGTACAACCACAAGAATGGGATCCTAAGTTATATTGCATGTATGTACAATATGTCAAAACACACTCTACTTTCATGTATACTTAAGAAAAACAACAACAAAATAAAAGGATGGATAATGACCAGATTGACAAAGACATAAGAAATAGTATATAGTCACATATTGCTGATAAAAATAAATATTTAAAATACAAACTTGTAAGGTAATTGAGTAGTGACTGCAATATCTTACTGTGTATTCATGTTTGACCAAGATCTCTATTTCCAAAATATATATTTTAAAAATAATAGAATGTTTATAAAATATAAAATTTTAAATGAATAAAATATAAATGATCTAATATAAAATATCATATAAAAATTTATATCCATATAAAATGACTGTTGTAGGATGGAATGTTGTAATTTCAACCACAGGAATAATAGTCATTACAGAATCTAGTTCCATACCTTGATTTGATAAATGTACAGTGTATACATACCTCAAAACATCACATTGTACCTCAAAAATATGTACAATTATATTAACAGATTTTTAAAATTAAAAAATACAGAATACATATACATACTAGAGATATTAAGAAGACCTATTTGAGTAAAAAGAATGCTAATTAAAGTGATTTTGATTTTTAAATAAAGGTAGAAAATAGAGGTTATTCACTCAAATTTGCTCCCCCAGTATGCATAAGATTAATTAACTTGCTAAACTATTAAGGAAGGAAGAAGAAAGGGAGGGACAGAGGAGATAGCTCAGAGTAGAATGCTGAGTAAATGCCTAGCAAGTGTGAGACCCTGGGTTTGATCCCAGTACTGCACAAATTAAATAAATAAATTAATGAACAAATTAAATATTTTTTTTTAGATGGAAGAATAAAGAGAGGAAAAGAGAGAAAGAGAAAGAAAAAAGAAAGAAAGGAAAAAGAAAGAAGAAAAAAGGGAGGGAGAGAAGAGAAAGATATACTTAGGACTACAAATTAGCAAACAAGAGAATTGTCATGATTTTCATATTCCCAACTTGCAAAAAAGGGAGATATTTTATGATGTCTTAATTTTTGAGAATCTGCACAGATGGCCATAAAGTTTTGAAAAGCTGATTCAAGGAACATATTTCATATTTTCACCTCTGTCTATTGGCATATGTGGCTATACATTGAATGAGTAAGATATGCCACTGACTGTATTTGCCTTTGCCTTGGTTTGTGTAGTGAGGCCTTCAGATCTTTGCTACTCACAGCATGATTATTAGACTGGCAATACTAGCATGACCTGGGAGTCTAGAATAAATGTAGATTAAAGAACACCCATCTACATTTTAGCAAGATCCTCATGTGACTTCTATGATACTATTATGTTAAAATACTATTTCAACAGAACTTAAAACCTTACAGGATACTTTCAGAACAAGTTAGGAAAGAGAGACCTTCTCTTTCACTCATGCACTTAGTCCAGCCAACCAAAGTCAAAAAAGCTGTGTTTTCAGAAAGAAAAGCAAATTGAATTTACAAAAATGGGTAAAGAGAAAGGAAAATCTCATAGAAAATATCATGTTGCCAAAATGATAGAAATTTAATAACTGTGTAAAAACATTTAAAAATAAGCAAATTAAGGAACATAATTTGCAAAGAATAAGTAACTTTCTTAGCTGAGACTAAATCATTGTCAAGTGAATAGAAGGAAATGTTCCACAAGTGACCTGTAAGGACTTAGTAAAAACATTAATTTGGGAAACAAGAGTGTAAAGACCAGGCAGTAATATAAGCTAATAAGATGAAAATGAGTCCTGGTGACCTGTGGAAACAAATTGAGACACAAAATCACAATACTGAAATAATCAAGTATTCTCAACAGAAAAAAAAAAGAGAACAGATGTGGCAGAAAAAGGAATCCCTCACACAAAGAGGAAACATCTATTAAAATTGCATGAAGGCAGAGGGAAGAGACCCATGATCAAAGCAATTGGCTGAATCACAATAGATGAAGAAAAAAAAACAAAAAAGATATCCCCACATCTGAATAGCCATTATCCGCGATTTAAGAATCCAACAGAATTAACAAAAATTATTCATCAGAATAATTTTGGGTGGATGTTTCCCAGAAACAAAGTTTTAAATATATCTGTAAATAAATAAATAAATAAAATACATAGTGTTCTTTCTCTAAATCATTTGTAGTAATTAGTCAAGCTTCAGTGGAATCTTTCATAATTTTGTTAATTGCTTAATTAAGGTAATAGAGCAGCAAGTTCATAACTTGGAGGCTACTACTATTTTAACCAAACATGCTAATCAAGATTGTAAAGATATAATGAAATCCTTTTATCATAAAGCTGGTACTACTTTGTCATATATGATAAAAGCATGTGAGAATACAGGAACTGAAACTCAAATTTGCCTTGTTTGCCACTGCCTTAAAAAAAATCCCGTGATGAATTATGTTATAATTGTAAACAACCCAGTCATTTTCAAAAGAATATAAGGTTAAAAAAGGGTCTTTAAAATGCCCTGATCAGAAGGCGCTAAAAGCATGCAATGGAGGAAGGATAGTATCTTCAACAAATGGTGTTGGGAAAACTGGAAATCTATAAGCAACAAAATGAAACTGAACCCCTATCTCTCGCCATGCACAAAAGTTAACTCAAAATGGATCAAGGAGCTTGATATCAAATCAGAGACTCTGCGTCTGTTAGAAGAAAAAGTTGGCTATGACCTACATAGTGTAAGGTTGGGCTCCAAATTCCTTAATAGGACACCCATAGCACAAGAGTTAATAACAAGAATCAACAAATGGGACTTACTTAAACTAAAAAGTTTTTTCTCAGCAAGAGAAACAATAAGAGAGGTAAATAGGGAGCCTACATCATGGGAACAAATTTTTACTCTTCACACTTCAGATAGAGCCCTAATATCCAGAGTATACAAATAACTCAAAAAATTAAACAATAAGAAAACAAATAACCCAATCAACAAATGGGCCAAGGACCTGAACAGACACTTCTCAGAGGAGGACATACAATCAATCAACAAGTACATGAAAAAAATGCTCACCATCACTAGCAGTCAGAGAAATGCAAATCAAAACCACCCTAAGATACCATTTCACTCCAGTAAGATTGGCAGCCATTATGAAGTCAAACAACAACAAGTGCTGGCGAGGATGTGGGGAAAAGGGTACTCTTGTACATTGCTGGTGGGACTGCAAATTGGTTCGGCCAATTTGGAAAGCAGTATGGAGATTCCTGGGAAAGCTGGGAATGGAACCACCATTTGACCCAGCTATTGCCCTTCTTGGACTATTCCCTGAAGACCTTAAAAGAGCGTACTACAGGGATACTGCCACATCGATGTTCACAGCAGCACAATTCACAATAGCTAGACTGTGGACCCAACCCAGATGCCCTTCAATAGATGAATGGGTAAAAAAAAAATATGGCATTTATACACCATGGAGTATTATGCAGCACTAAAAAATGACAAAATCATGGAATTTGCAGGGAAATGGATGGTACTAGAGCAGATTATGCTAAGTGAAGCTAGCCAATCCCTAATAAACAAATGCCAAATGTCTTCTTTGATATAATGAGAGCAACTAAGAATAGAGCAGGGAGGAAGAGCAGGAGGAAAAGATTAACATTAAACAGAGTCATGAGGTGGGAGGGAAAGGGAGAGAAAAGGGAAATTGCATGGAAATGGAAGGAGACCCTCATTGTTGTACAAAATTACATATAAGACGTTGTGAGGGGAATGGGAAAATAAACAAGGAGAGAAATGAATTACAGTAGATGGGGTAGAGAGAGAAGATGGGAGGGGAGGGGAGGGGGGATAGTAGAGGATAGGAAAAGTAGCAGAATACAACAGTCACTTATATGGCATTATGTAAAAATGTGGATGTGTAACCGATGTGATTCTGCTATCTGTATTTGGGGTAAAAATGGGAGTTCATAACCCACTTGAATCTAATGTATGAAATATGATATGTCAAGAGCTTTGTAATGTTTTGAACAACCAATAAAAAAAAAAACAAGTGTCCCAAATGTAAGAATGGATTTCATTGGGCAAGTCATTGTTGATCTAAGACTGATACATCAGAAAACTCCATGTTGTGTTACCACCCTGACCCAGGACAAAATGAGGGGGAATTGGTCTCTCTAACCCCACCAGAATCCCATGACACAAATGTTCCCCGTGAAGACAAAGCCCTGTCATCCTCACTCCAAAATCCTTTTATGCCAATAGAGGGGACACTGGAATAGATTTGATTACTACTGAAGACATCCAAGTGAGACTTCCTAGGGAAATATATAAAGCTCTTACTCAATTTCAAGGGTCTTTACCTAAAAATGCCACAGTCTGGCTGGGCACAAATCACAAGCCACTGAAGCAGGAACAAACTTTATTTCTGAACTCCACCAGCACACTCCACATGGTTCCCGGGAACTCTCCCGAACGCCACGCAGCTCCTCCAGGAACCAACAACTGGAAAACCCTCTTCCGGAAATCCCTCCTCCCACACTTCCCCAACCAATGGGAACTCTCCAGGAATCCCCATGAGAACTCCAAAGTAGCAGGTCGAGGTGGACAGTAAAGGTCTAACATACAACCAAATCAATCCAGCATCATCTTAATGGCTTGCCTCTCAACCAATGCTATTGGCAAAATGCCAGGGGCCATTCCGACTCGGCTGTGGCTCTCAGCATAAAAATGTTTTTGGATTAATTTTATCTTGATCTCATAGTTCCAAAAAGGAAATATTTGTCATTCCTGGAGTGATTGATTCTGATTATACCAGTACAGTATACATCTAGATGTGGTCCCATATGCCTTTAAGTCTCCCCAAAGGATCTCCCATTGCCTAACTGATTGTGATTCCCTATATTTCAGCTCAACAACCTTTAAATGAAGGGATTGATGCAGGGTTTGGCTCTACTGTTATTGGAGCATACTTGCCAGTCACTGAGATTAGACCTAAATTGACTCTCTTTCTGAATGAGCAACCTGTTACAGGACTGTCAGACACAGGTGCTGACATCACGGTCACCGTTATGCCTCTGTCAATTTGGCCTGCTTCATGGCTACTTCAGAGGGCTACCCCAGTCTGGGGAATAGGGGACACTAAAGAGCAGGTGACTATGAGCTCTCTATGGTTACAATGCTCTGCTCCTTCTAATCCACAATAAATTATTACTCATGTTCAGCCATATTTTAATGGCAAAATCTTTTTGTATATCAGGAAGAGATGTTTTATGTAAGCTTCAAATGTCTGTGAATTTCCCTTTTTTGTAGGGATCTCTGCAGATCTGACTGACTTGCCATTAAAGTGGAAAGCTACTTCCCCTCTCTGGAGAGAACAATAGCCATTGTTTAGGGAAAAAGTGGCAGCTGCAGAGGCCCTAGAACAATTATGATTTGGACACATTGAATCTCCTTGTAGCCCCGGGAATACACCCATTTTCATTTAAAAAAACGAAATATGGAAAATAGAGATTACTATAAGATTTAAGGGAAATTAATAAGTGTATACAACCTATGAGCCCACTTCAATGTGGGTTACCTAATCCAAATTTAATTCCTCAGGATTTTTTACTGTATGTCACTGATATAAAAGATGTTTTTTTTTTTTTCTATTCCCCTATTTCCTGATGATTGAGAAAAATTTGCCTTTGCTGTCTCCACCTTGAAGTAATAGATTTCTTTGGTAGGTTCTCCCACAAGGGATACTAAATAGCTCAATGTTTTATCAGTATTTTGTTAATAAAGCCTTATTTCCTTTTTATCAAATATTCCCACATTTACTTGTTTATCATTATATCTATGATATATTTCTTGTAGGATGAGAACTCATGGTTGAAATTCTGCAAAACTTACAGGAAGTGCTACTACAGTCAGGGCTCCATGTTGCTGTAGAAAAAAAAAAATACAGCACCAACTTCCTATCAGCTACTTGGAACATACATTACTCCAGAAATATTCTATTTCTCACATCCCAAGTTTAACCCTTTCCTTCTAAATTTTCTTTGGTTCATTTGCAGCAATTTTTCAACATTTGAATTGGGCACATCCTTATATTTCATTAACTGCTGATATGCTCTCTCCCTTTTTCCAGTTGCTAAAGAAACAACAAGACCCTGCCTCCTTCCTTTATTTGACTTCTTCTTTAAAACAGACTTTGCAAAGAATTAATGAGAAGTTATCAACAGTGATGGTGGGCCAACTTTCTGCATCTAATGTGCAATTATCATTGATAGTTTTTGTTGGAAAACTTTATATTTTTGCAGCAGTAGTTGCTATTCATAATAAATTTTACATCATTGAATGGCTATATTCTCATTTTCAGGCCATTGTATATTGCCTTTTTCTGACATGCATGCTCAATTAATTACTGATGGTCATACTCAAATTTTATCCTTAACAGGCATGGACATTCATGTTTTATACCTTACTCAGAAAAAAAAAACTTTATAATTTCAATACTTACAGGTTTTCCTGTACTGTCAGGTTGTATTAACAGATTTTTTAGCATCAACTGACTTTTACATGCCTCATGAGGAAAATTCTTTTCATTATATCAGGTTCCTTATGGTATACACAGATGAAGGTAAACAAAAAGGAGTAATATCTGTTTTTGTTAATGATAAATAAAACAACTATTATAGCCTTCCTCAAATCTCATTTTCTTAGCACTAAGACTATTTTCTACTACTTTAAACATTATTACAGATTCTCAACATATAATTAAACTTTTTCTTCATATTTTTATAGCTGTGTTAGGCCCTCATCTGGATTCCAATTTACTGGCTCTCTCTTTTTTTTTAACCCTTTAAAAACTTTTGCAGTGTCCTTGTTCAAATATGCAGCCACACCAAAATTCCTGGACCTTTGATGGAGTATAATGCTAATGAAAGCTATGAAATCCCTCTATCCTTTGTCTTCAGATGCTGTAGAATCACATGGATTCTTTCAGCAAAATGCTAGATCACTACTGAAAATATTTTCCATCTCTTCTCAACAGGCTCATGCTACAGTCAACAACTACTCCCCTTTAGAGCCCCTATGCAGGAATCTTTGAATCCACCCGGCCTACATTCCAATGCTCTTTGGCAAATAGATGTTACCCATTTCCCTCCTTTTCATCCTTATTCCTTTCTTCATGTGTTCCTTGATTCCCACTGTGGGTTCATCTGGGCTAGTTCCCATAGGTCTGAAAAGGTATCTCCTTGCATTTCTCATTTATTACTTTGCTTGCCACCATGGAAAAACCTATTCATTTAAAGACAGATGATGCCCCTGTGTATACATCTCATGCTTCTGCACAGTTTTGTAACCAATGGAATAAAATTTTAAATCATGGAAATGCTCATAATCCTACTGGAAAAGCTTTGGTTGAACAAGCGCATGGCACTCTGAAAATGTTCCTTTTAAAACAAAAACAAAAAAGGGGACCTAGTCTCTCTCATATTAATAATGCTTTAAATATTGCTCCTGCACAATGAATTCATAAAAGGTCTATTCCCCTTGATTAAAACTGCAATGATTCAGTAAACCTTTTCTCTAAGGCTTAATTTGACACTTTGATATTTTCCTTAGTGGGTGTCCCTGGACTAGCTGTTGGGGCTTACAATACCATTATGAGACTGGCCTGTGCTATGGTTAAAAAATATTAATCATACTTCTGTGGCCATTAATATATTTAATGAAGAACAAAAACAACATTTTCAAGCCATTGACAGTTGGGTTGCAATCGACTACTTGTTATTGTTACATCATAAAGGATGTCAGGAGCTTAATAATATATGCTGCTTCAATTTAAGGATAATAGTAATTCTATTTCAAAGGAGTTAAATTACCTTAAGGATATCATTAATAAGGTTTGACAAGATCATAGAGGTTTAGACTTGTTGGATTGGGTAACTTTGTGGTTACCCAATTTCATCTGGATCAAACAGTTATTCATAGGTGGGTGCTTACTAGTACTGGAATTGTTATGTTATGATTGCTGCTGTCAATGCCTACCCTATTTTTTGCCCCCACCAGCATTAAGAAGAAAACATATTTTTCATCCAAAATGCCTTAAAAAACAAAAAAAAAAGGGGGGAGCTGTAGGCTTTCTGACCATGGAAAGTGTTCCTCTGGTGAGCAAACTCCTGGGAGGTACTCTGTTTCTCACACTTGGAAAGCCCAGCAGTTTCTCTTTGAAGCTAGTAAGATAACTATACAGGCATACTATCTAGTTTCTATGGAGATGTCCTTGGAGAAGAGGGGATTTGTGTTTACATGAACCTGGACCTTACCTCAAGTAACTAGCACTTGGGATTGAAGGAAGACTAAATCATAATGTAGTCATGTTAAGGACAAGCTAGGGGGCTGGGGATGTGGCTCAAGCGGTGGCGCGCTCGCCTGGCATGCATGCGGCCCGGGTTCCATCCTCAGCACCACATGCAAACAAAGATGTTGTGTCCGCCGAAAACTAAAAAATAAATGTTAAAATTCAAAGTATTAATTTAAAAAGCTTATTTAACTAGTTCAATGTTATAACCTCATTAGGAATAATTTCTTTTTTTTCCGTCTATGAGGCATATTTTACTGATGTGAATCCTATAGCTTTTTGTTAAAAATTGGAACTTTTTATATTATGTGATGACATTGAGAACGAACCCCTCCTCCTTAGAGTCTGTCATAATTGTTATTGTTTAAAATCTGATTATTTGTTTAATAGCTTTCCTGAATTAATTTTGTCATTTTTTTTTCATCCTGAGATGCCATGGAAGTATTTGCTTGATTCACTTAAAGTGGTAACAAAATGATTGAACAACCTCTTGAATGTTTGAAGAAAATAAGTTTCTCACTGTTTGTAGCAAATTTTTGTGTGTGAGTGAATTATGGTACCTTTCTCCACTCTTAACAGGCATTTCCAAACTTTTCTTAGCTCTCATTGCTTGCTTGTACAGAAGCTCAAATCCAACCAAAGATGAAAGAATTGGTCCTTCTCAGATATTTCTTGGAAATTTTCCAGCATTGCATAAAAGAATTACTTCTAGAGTCTCAGAAATATATTAGAGCCTTTGAAGCCCTCTGAATAAACCCTTTTCCTTTTATATATATATATTTTTAAATCTTCAGCTTCCTTTGAGTATAATCTGGAAATACCACCTTAATAAACTGTGATATCAAATGATTATACTGTTTTGTGGTATTTATTGTTCTTTGTTTTTACAGATGCTGTATGACTAACGCTGTCCATGTAGATTGAGTTCTGATGTCAGATCAAATAAACACAAGCCCTGATAATTGTAAAGAACTGAACAAATTAAACACACACACACACACACACACACACACACAGTGCAGAGGAAAGAAAAGAAGAAAAGGCTGCTTCTCAGCAACCACATTTATTTATCTCAAAATTTACATAGCTTGTCATTAACATGACTACATTATGATTTAGTCTTCCTTCAATCCCAAGTGCTAGTTACTTGAGGTAAGGTCCAGGTTCATGTAAACACAAATCCCCTCTTCTCCAAGGACATCTCCATAGAAACTAGATAGTATGCCTGTATAGTTATCTTACTAGCTTCAAAGAGAAACTGCTGGGCATTCCAAGTGTAAGAAACAGAGTACCTCCCAGGAGTTTGCTCACTAGAGGAACACTTTCCATGGTCAGAAAGCCTACAGCTCCCCCTTTTTTTGTTTTTTTTAAGGCATTTTGGATGAATAATATGTTTTCTTCTTAATGCTGGTGGGGGCAAAAAATAGGGTAGGAAAATTAGAATAAAATATATCTAAAGAACTAGAGAAATTATAAGAAAATTATATCACCCAAAACAAAAGAATATGAGTTGGGTACAGTGGCACATGCTTGCAATCCCAGCTGGGTACAGTGGCTTAATCCTGAGGCAGGATGATCACAAGCTTTAGAACAGAGCCAGCAACTTACTCAAATTTTCTAATTCTAATGAACAACTTTCATCTACATCTAAGATTAATAAACTGAAAGGACAGATTCCACGAAGCATAAACTTAAATACCTCCTAAAAAATTGTCATAAATAAGAGACAAAGACAAAATCTTTTTTGTTTGCTTTTATTGGTACATTATAATTATGCAAAATAATGGGATCATTGTGATATGTTGGTACATGCATATTGCATAATTTGGTCTGTCTGTTGATTCACAATCTCTGTTCTACTGTTATTTTTTTACTGTTTTCATGAGGTCCCTTTCTTTCCTTACTTCTCTCTAGCTTCCACATATGAGAGAAAACACACAATCTTTGAACTTCTGAGTCCAGTTAATTTAATTTCGCATAATGCCATTCATTTACATGCAAATGACTTAATTTTGTTCTTCTTTATCATCAAGTAAAACTTCATTGTATATACATCTCACATTTTTTATCTACTTATCTGTTGAGTGACATCAAATTTGGTTTCATAAATTGGCTGTTGAGAATTGTGCTGCTGTAACCACGGGTATGAATTTATTGCCATAGTCGGTAACACTTTTTTTTGATAAATACAAAAGGCACAGTATAGATGTATAATATGATGGTTCTATTCCTAATATTTTGAGGAAACTGCATACTGATTTCCAAGAGAAAAAAATGGCTTTATGCAACTTTTTTTCTATTGTTTAAAAAGTCATTAATATGCACAAGAGTACATAAAAATAGAAAACTTATAAGAGGAGGAAAGAATTACTTGTAAGAATCACAAACATTCATTATATTTTTAGTATGTGAGAATGTTATTTTCAATAGGTAGATCTACCAAAGAGTGACCAGAGTATAAATGACTTTAACTATACAACAATTTCTGAATTCTCTTCAGTTTACTTTGGCTTTTCAAAGACATCTATCCACTTTCCCAGTTATTGATATTCTACCTAATTATATTCTTCCATGGTTACTCAGAAAGCAGCAAAAGAAATGAAGAGCAAGTAACTAACATGCCTAGAAATATGGAAAGAATCTCTCTTTCTTTTGGAAAAGTGTTCTACTGGACTAAAAATGGAATAATGCTTTGAGAGTCAGGCTTTTTCCCATTACCTACAGTATGCTGCTTTTCATGGTAAAAAGGTTTTGAATTAGGCTGTAATATCATAAGCAGCAAGAGACTCTCTCTCAAAAGCACCTGTGTGCTTTGTACAACACGGAAATGGACCCTAAACATAATATTTGGAAAAGAGTTGCTTTCCTCCAAATTGAGCAAAAAGTACATCTGTCTTTTAAAGGCATACCATATTTGAAGTTCTCACATTTCAGTTTGAGAAAATTTCCTTTTACAACTATATATTCTGGTAGCGTCAAGACACAAAAATGAGACTATTCTGTAAATTGAATAAACGGCCAATTCTCAAGCCATCTTTGACAATTCAGTGAACATGTACAAGGTAAAATGCACCTTAAATCTTTTTTAGGGCAAGTTTATTTCTATGAAAAGTAGAAAGAAATTATACCTTTGTTCAATATTCTCATTGTCAACACTAAAATTCTAGGCAAAGAGACTGTGGTAACATAGTCTAAGACTATAACTGGAAGACTGGAAGATTTTAACACAAGGCATTCTGAGTTTAAAAATGCATGGGATAAAAATCACAGGATCATCAATAATAATACTTAAATCTGCGTATTTGAGGAGAAATGTATGTTTTAAAGAAGACTAAAAATTAAACTACTTTATTTCCAGAATAGCACATTGCCTGGAAATCATTATACTTCTTTGTAGAAAGATAAGAAGACTGATTATTATCTATCCATTATCTATCCATTGGGAAAAAGTATCACTTTCAGAAAATAATTCATGAATTTTTTTTAATGTTGATTTTCCCTATTAGAAGATATTGTGAGGCCTTTACTCAAGGTATTTTTCAATGACAGGAATAGACTAACTATAGCAGAATTTATATCCACCATTTAAAAACTATATTACTTAGATTTTGATACATAAAAAACACCCAAAATTAAAAACTTTTAACTCTTTCATTTTGTGCTTGGGGTTATTTTGCATTATGCCTAATATAGCATGAATATTTAAATTATCAGTCAGCATGAGACCTGATATGATGTCTCCCTCATGAAAATATTGACATAAATACATATAATTCCTGAAATAGTTCTTAATTATGTACAAATTATCTTCTTAACATAAATGTTGTGCAATTAAACTTAATTTAAATAATGTTTACTTATTCATAACAAAACCTAAATATTCCACCAAAATTTCTCTCTGCTTTCAGTTTTTCATTCATGGACATGTATATGAGGATAAATAATTTATACATTGGTTTTCATCCATAAAGGGCTCTGAAAGTTTTTACTTGAATATGCATCATATGAATTTTGAGAGGAAAAAAAAAAGCAGATTCTTATTTAAGAATTCCACCTACACAGTCTTGAAAATGTCTTCATTCCAAATGTTTATCATTCTAAGCACCTTTGCATTTTATTCAGGCACATAAATATAAGTGCACTTTGGGATATATCATAATTTAGAAAGGTGCCTTATAGTTTTGTTTAAACTGTGGTAATCTTCATTCATGTTTTCTTTCTGTTTTTATTAGAGCACTGTAATTAAACATAATAGTGTTCATTGTGCAATTCGCATATGCACATAACATAATTTGTTCCAATGTGTGCCCCCGTACTTCCATTTTCCCTTCCCTCCTCTCTTCCCTTGTTCTCCTTCCTTTGCTCTTCTGGTCTTCCACTAAGAATTGAAGGAAAACAATAGCTTTAGCTGAAAATTCACACAACTTTTTAACTGAAATTTAACATTCAAATTGCATGGAAATAGAATAATACTGCAAACAGAATTTAACTTCAACATATATGAGTATTTTACATTTTGAATAATTAATTATCAAATCTTAGCATGCAATTCAATTACCTGCAGGCTTTGTTAACAGCATAGGTCACCAGTTCCTATCTATGATTGCTCTCTTAGTCTATGTGTGTGGGTAGAAGAAGGGCACATTGGTTTCTAATACATTTCTGTATGATAATAATTGTAGTTTGAAAACCAGAGTTCAAGATCCAGTGTTTTTTTTTTTTTTTAAGAATTAGATAGCAAGACTGTGGAACCAACCTAGATGCCCTTCAAAAGACGAATGGATAAAAAAAATGTGGCATTTATACACAATGGAGTATTACTCTGCATTAAAAAATGACAAAATCATAGAATTGCAAGGAAATGGATGACATTAGAGCAGATTATGCTAAGTGAAGCTAGCCAATCCCTAAAAAACAAATGCCAAATGTTTTCTTTGATATAAGGAAAGTAACTAAGAACAGAGTTGGGAGGAAGAGTATGAGAAGAAGATTAACATTAAACAGGGATGAGAGGTGGGAGGGAAAGGGAGAGAGAAGGGAAATTGCATGGAAATGGAAGGAGACCCTCAGGGTTATACAAAATTACATACAAGAGGAATTGAGGGGAAAGGGAAAAATAATACAAGGGGGAGGAATGAATTACAGTAGAGGGGGTAGAGAGAGAAGAGGGGAGGGGATAGGAGGGGGGATTGTAGAGGATAGGAAAGGCAGAAGAATACAACAGACACTAGTATGGCAATATGAAAAACAGTGGATGTGTAACCAATGTGATTCTGCAATCTGTATACGGGGTAAAAATAGGAGTTCATAATCCACTTGAATCAAATGTGTGAAATATGATATATCAAGAACTATGTAATGTTTTGAACAACCAACAATAAAAATTAAACAAACAAACAAACAAAGAAAAGAAACAAATTAAAAGTGGTGGTGCTAGGGAGATGGCTCAGAGGTTAAGTGTCAAAGGGTTCAATCCCCAGTACCAAAAACCAAAAAACAAGTGTCCATTGAGAATCAATTTTCCTTTGTCTCTCTCATATTTCATATGCTGCAAGATTTATTTATTAAGCACATGCACAGATTTAAAATAATGTATATTTATTACACTTAATTTTATTATCCATCAGGGCAGACTTTATCAGAGTTTTACTTTTCTAAAGGACAGAATATAGACACCAAGAATAGGACCTGACCAAAGACGTCTCTTCCCACTGATCCCCACAGTAAGAACAATACCTCCACTGCAACCTTCACATCCAGAGGGTAATAGAACACTCAACTGAGAAGTCACACTTGAAAGAGCTCAAATGTATAAAGTTTTCATGTCTATATGAGTGAAAATTAAATGAACATACTGTTTAAAAGTAACCAAATTCTATGTTGAGGCTGTTTTAAGTATATGTCACACTGCTTTCAACTAGACCAACTCTGAGTATTTAAAGTCTTACTTATATTTATTATGTAATTAAATGCTTTAAACCATATTCAATAAAATCATTCCTAATTTAAAATGTGCATTATTATTGATCTACAGATATTTACATAATGTTAAGTGATTAACTGTTTTATACTAGGGAACATCCTAGCTGGCTTTGTCTGATGAAAAGCAAGATGGAACAGTATTTAAAGGACACAGGTTCTGGCATACGACAGCCAACACTCAGCTTCTTCATCAACTATATTCTAGTTAAGTGATCTTGGAAACACTACTTATTCATACTCAGATATCTCTTATATGAATTAGAGTATTTTTTCTAATGATTAAAATAAAGTGTTTGAAGTTTTCAAAGAAATTTCTGTCAAATGCTAAATATATTATAAATTTAGATATTACTTACTTGATTATTCTATATGCATAAGAAGTATCTATATTAGTTCATAGTCTCATAATATAGCATATCTTCCAGAGTCTAATTAGTAGCAGACTTCATTAGATATCTTATTTCATTGTTTTTATTTATATTTATTTGATAATGTTCTATTTGAGGCAGACATATTTTTAGAAAACAATTTATAAGGTTTTTAAACTGTGTGTTTTCTTGTGTTAATACATGTTCAATATATATAATGTATATTGCTGTGTATTAATTTGTTAAAACAC
The DNA here is from genome assembly GCF_052094955.1 of Ictidomys tridecemlineatus. Classification (NCBI taxonomy): domain Eukaryota; kingdom Metazoa; phylum Chordata; class Mammalia; order Rodentia; family Sciuridae; genus Ictidomys; species Ictidomys tridecemlineatus. The sequence continues at coordinate 229,932,033 of NC_135477.1, forward strand.
TTAAACATTTAAAAATAAAATATTTTGAGAAATGCATATGACCAATATTTTCTGAGATACAAATAGGAAAGAGAATGGGAAACAGCTCGGTTTTCTTTTACATAGTTCCCCCTTTTAAATACACACAGGCAGAGAGATCTGTAGGCCCCCAATACTGTCTCCTTAATTTTCCTTCAAATTTCACTTTTTATGACACTCTAGCTTCATAATTTGGTACAACCTCAAATACAAGAAACAGCCGAATTCTGGCATGTTTATGTATTTTTATTAATCATTTATATGTTGCTTGCAAATTTATATAAGTACTATTGAAATCATCATACTCTGGTAGTGTTGTAATTATTACAATTATGGCAGTCATATGAAATCACTGTTCTGTTAATTGTTTTGCTTGTCATAAACTATAATAATGGAATTAAATTGTGATAATCATGGAATAGGAGCTAATTGTAGCATTAAAGTGGTTTAAAAATCTGAACCACATTGGAAGGATATAAATCATTGAGAGTGAATGCACTAATCTTTGGTGTGTGGGGGGAAAAGAAAAACACAAAGAGGATGTAAGGTATGAAGTCACATAATTTTTGTCTCCCTGGATTAAATAAATGTCTTGAGATGTGAAAAGCTGCTTTATATCATTGTATAAAAAACATGCTATGAAAATGCTAACACATTTTGGAACAAAGTGAAGAGAATATGTCTTTTTGGAGTTTGTCCTTCTGCACACAGAATGTATTTATGATAAAATTTAAATTGTGACTGCTTAAATAAACCAAAATGATGCAATGAGAAAGTCATTCTCATTGAGTCAATAATTTATATGTATGTGCATATATGTGTGTGTGTGTATGTGTGTGTGTGTGTGTGTGTGTGTGTGTGTGTGTGTATATATATATATATATATATATATATATATATATATATATATATATATATATATAATGTTGTTTGACACTTCACACCCCCTTGTGGGATTTGAGATCCATGAAAATTTTACAGAAAATAAGGAATTTTTATCAAGTGTTGTTTAATTTGCCAGAAAAAAAATAAACTAAATACTTTGTTCTCATCCTATTTTGAAGAGTAAATTTTTTCTCAGTAATATGTCTCTAAATATTGATTGTATTATCTTTCTGGCTTATGCAATAACCTCATCATTTAAAGTAAAAAGAAAATATTAGTATTCACTCTTCAGTAATTACAATTTCTTTTGATTTACATGTGCTAATTTAGAAAAGATGAGTAATTGGTAAAGAAGATAAATTCGTAATTTGAGTTCTTTGCTCTCAAAGAATTTACTGAATTGAGTTCTGAAGTTATTTGGAAGAGGAGTACCTGTTCCCCATCCAATATCTGTTCTCCCTGTTCAATTTTGACCTCACACACAGGCACCTGCAGCTGCTCCTCAGTTACAGACCCTTGCCTGAATCCTTGCTGGGATGTATTGTGTGTGGCTTTTCAAAGGAGTTTCCCAGGAAGGGAGGAGAGAGAAAAGGAAAGAGGAGAGCTCAAACTATGTGTTTATCAGTTTCTCACTTTCAATTCCGATATTTTACAAAATTCTAATTTGAAATGTAGCTGTTGATACAATTGTTAGGAGTGGGAAGAGATTAAGAGAAAGAAGATAAGAGACAAAGCTACAAATTTTCACATAAGGCCATTTGTGGTATTCTCATGTGGTTTATGGCAGAGGAAACAACATAGACAGAGGTTGCAAATTTGCTCACGATCAGAACTCAGTTCTTTCATTGAGACACTATATCATTTTAAAGCAGATAATGAAAACACACAGGTACTTGGCTGCCTATGCTTTCACTTAAGAGCGTGGGAGGCAGCAGACAGTTATTTAAATGTAACCCTACTTCCTTATTGATACAGTACTAGATTAGCTAATCAATTTTGTAGGTATCTTGCTTTTGAGTTTCATTTATTAAATTAGCAAAATCAAATAATCAATTCTCTTTGAAAACAAAACAAGTTTCAAAATATATTTATAAGAAAAATGGAAAAAAACATGTCTTTGAAAATTTATATTTTTTTCATAGAAAAGTGGACAGTCTCCTTTTCTATGCAAAAGTAGAAGATTTCATTTATACTGCAGTTTGAGAATTTGCATTTATATAACAGAATTTATATTTTTGCATGAAGTTATATAACTTATATTTGTATTTCTGTAATAGCTCTATTTATATATAATGCATTTGAACTTCATTAACTTGTAGGTCACACAAGACAAATCCTTTAAAGTACTCAAACTTTTACTGAAGTTATTGTTTGGTAAAATTGTGAAAATGTGTAATTATTTCTACTAGCAAAATTATAAATAAATGTTTCTGTTTAACTTTGAAAGTTTTAACTTGTATTCCAGCAATATCAATCTTCACTGTCTTTTACTTTTTTAAAAAATGATGTTTCTTAAATTTTCTAAGAAGTTGGTAAATGGTTTTTATAAAAAGGATTTCTCTATTCATCGACTCATCCATAGAACTTCTCATATAAGCAGCATTGCTCTAGAATGCAATCTACTAAAAGGGATGTCACATTCTATGAACCAGCAAAAATTTGTGCGAGCCATTTTGTCTATAGGAGAGCAATACTTTAGTGAGGGGCAGACAGAGCTGAGAACAGAATTAGAGAGCAGTTTATGTATAGAATTTTTCCAGGTGATTGACATTTTCACTTACTCATTTTAACCGAATAGAATGATATAATGTCTCAATCACATATCCATGAGAAAAAGGAAGGCCACATTGAGAACCATATCCAAGGTCACCAAATTATTTAAATTAAAGTAAACCTAATTGAAATTTTGTTATGATTCTGGTTATAAAGCCACCTTGCACCATACAATTTTCAAGACTTTTAAAAAATATAAATGATATTTTAAATATATTTTACCAAAATAATTTACATAAACTTACATGTGTGTTCTAAATTTAAATATAAATTTATATATGTGTGTTTTAAATTTTAATATACCTTTAAAATTTTAGGCAGTTTTCTAAATTGTATTTATTTAATCAACCAATTTGATTTTATCCTGAATCATTTTCTGACACATAATACATTGAAAATAATATTTTTCCCTTGGATAAGATGTTTTTTCTCCCTCACTTTTCTCATATTTAAATTAAATGATAAGAGTGTTTAAAGATTTTATTTTCCTCTTTGTTAACTGAGGAAACCAGAAGGAGGATGAGAAGTCAGAAAAGTAAGACCTGTTACGGGCAAGGAATATTTTGTGAAAGTCTGGTTTTCTTAGAAGGGAAAAGTTTCTGGAGTAAATAAACCACATTAATATTATGCAAAATATTCCATGTGAAGCCAGTGTATTTGAAAGAAAGGGAATTTCCAAAGACATTGATGAAACCTTAGCAAGTATTATAGTTTACGACAAAATAGTGTATGCTTTGCAGTAAATATCTCTTACATCCAGCATTGTTTCTCCAAAGTAATTTGAGAAAGTTGATTCATAAACACACATCAATCATGTAGAAAATTAATGGAATGAAAGATTATTTTCAGTCAAACTCAATTGAATTCAACATGAAATAATAGCCAATATCAAATCTCTTAGTTGAACTGGTACTAATATCACAAAGAAAGAAAAATTAACCTTTCAACGTACTCTGTATATTTTGAGTAAATCTCTAGTTTTATATTTTTGTATGAAGTTATATGACTTATATTTGTATTTCTGTAATAGCTCTATTTATATATAACAGCAAAAATCTCATTTTTCTTTTACTTAAAGTCAAAAGAGATCAACACAAACCAAAAGAAAGTATCAGTGGTACTACATAATTTAGCGTAATAAATTATGATGACATGAAACGTGTGCTCATAAAAGCTTAACTTTAAAGGAGAGACTGATTATAGTAGAGGCAACATATGGATTGCATTCTGAAACTGTCTCCCTTTTATCTTGAACCAAATATAACGTAGTACAGTCTCTGCAATTTATATTTTTGGTTTAAATACCTCTGGATATGTGCTGAATTGTATTCCTATGTTTTTCACAAGACAAACATTGTAAAAACAAGCATCTCAAATATTCCCAAATCTTAAAAGTCATAAAAACAATTTCACAATTTGAAAGTACATTAAACCTACTGACCTTAAAAACAAATCTTCACTACAATGGATTTGTGGCATTTTAAGATCCTATTTTCAATTTTATAATCAATTCTATTATCTAGAAACTCACAAATCTATATGACTAAATTACATATTTTTTTCCAAAATGATATTTAGCAGCTAGAACACTAATAAAAGAGGTATGCTGAAATCCAGTCTCCTATATATGCAGAAAAAAATAGGTTTTTGAATAATTCTAAAAATCAGTACAAGCAAACATAGATGAAAAAATGAATTTTACAATAAATGGCCACTATTCTGACACTAATTCTTTAACTTAAACATAAACACTAAAAAGTCTATGTTAATGGAGTGCCATGCAGCATTTTTATACACACATACATAGTATAATATACATATATATGTTACATTATGTATTGAGTGAACATATTTATCTCTTCAAACATTGATCATTTCTTTGTTGTTAAAGCATCCTTCTCTTTTAGCTTTTAAAATATACAGCACAATGTCATTTCTCAGGTCATCCTATTTTGTAATCACACAGAACCTTCTAAACCCTATAATTATATAGCTTGGTACCCCTTGCCCAAACTTTCCCCTTCTCTCCTTTCCAACTCTCCCCAGCCTCTGTTATCCACCATTCTATTCTCAGATTCTGAAGATCAACTCTTTTGGATTCTAAAAATTGTTGGTCCCCAGTGCTTTAAAAAAAAAAACATTTTAAGTTCTATTTTTTTAAATTTTAAGTTCTATTTTTAATTTTTTGAGGAACCTCCATTTGCAAGTGTTCCCTTTTCTTGACTTCCTTGCCAGTACTTGCCATCTTTATTTTGTTTTTGATCATAGTCCTTCTTACTGGCATGCAGTGATATCTCACTGTAGTTTGACACTAATTAGATTAAAAGTATCTGTTTTACATCATTATGATGTCATATAATCTCTACCATTAAAAATTCAGAAAATCAAAGGAAAGCTCACCTATCGTGGTAACTCGGAACCTGAAACCAAGTTTCATCCTATATGGAGTGTGAAGGTAAAGTTAGGGAATTCTAAAATGTTGATGATGTAGATTTCATGGTATCTCAGGTATCTGTTTTACTAATTTTCATTATTAATCTGAGGAATTTTCACATGGCATGCTGCTAAATAGTGCAGTCCACTATAACTTGGTTACTTTAAAAAATGGGATTCATGTTGCTGCAGTTATAGCTCAGTGGTAGAGCACTTTCCTAGTATATGTGAGGCACTGAGTTTAATTCTCAGCACCACATAAAAGAAATAAATAAAATAAAGGCATTGTTGACATCTAAAACTAAAAAAAGGGGGAGGATTCAATAAGACACTTTTGAAATATTTTGTAAGCTATTTAAAATTTCAAAGAGAAAACTAACAATATAGTAAGTTACTTTGAGCTGAAGTGGGTGAAATCCTGTTGCTTAAAGAACATATTTTTGCTTTTATACTTAGCATGAAAAAAAAACACAAAAACTCACAATTCAGAGATTTTCAAGAAAACAATCACCAATTTTTACTTTAAATGCAAAACATTTCATTTCACTTCTAAAGTCAGAGAGAATATTTAGTCTTTACCATTCTCCTGTGAAATGAACTCTTCATAAATATACATCACAGTGCTGAAAAAACAAAATGCTAACAATAGTAGATTTTATCAGATCATGAAACCTACTGCAGTTCTAAAGAGAAACTATGTCTTCTGCCTTCAATATCTGTATTTCTTGGATCTTGAATCATTTGGCCATCTTCTACAATCTTTCTTCTAATATCTATTACAACAATAATGTATTGAAGAGTAGCCTTCCTAAAACATGGTCAAATAAGAAGTGAAACATTTTCATTAACGTTTAATTTAGCAGCCTCTTTCTGTTAAAAGAGATTTTTGTGTATTCTTTCTTCTACTGGTATTTGTATTTTTTAATGTCTTCTGACAACATGTTCATTATGGTTCATGTCTTTTCTTATTGCTTTGAAAGAGTTTATGTGTTAAATTTTAGACATTTTTACATTGAGAGATGGTTTTATCTTGGTTCCTGTGTACAGTTAGAGACTTAAAATTATTTTAATAAAGCCGATGTGATTTGGGTTATTCAAAAAAAAAAAAAAAAAAAGCAATGGCCAGATCAAGTCCAAGTATATTGCTGGCTTATTGGAACATAGTGTTTTTGTAAATTATTGATATATAGCTATTGATTAATACATATTTTTGAATGTTATGATATTAGTTTATTTAAAATGTCCCCAAATTATGCAAGAAATATTTCATTAATTATTCATCTTATGGTAACTAAGAAGCTTGGGTTTTTTGGTAATTTTCAGCCAATATCAAACCCATTGTCTATAACTTGAAGAATAGCTATGAAGAGTGTGATCTTCTAAAAGTTGAATAAGGAAATGTATAGTATGGAGAAATTTGCTGCTAGCCTCAGATTGATTTGCTTTCTCTTTTTTATTCTTATAATTTAGGAGTGATCCATGGAAAACTATATACTTATATATTATCAAATTTCCTGGATATTCCAGGAGAGCTCAGGTTTTTCTTTCCTACAGAACAATTAAAGTCATAAATAATTTTATGTTTATTTTCAAATTGTCATTTTTAACATGGTAACTTTGACATTTTCCTATTCTATGATAAAATGTTATAATATTTAATGTTCCAGAAAGATCCCTTTTGTTATACAGTGAATAATGGATTAGACTATAACTTGACTATGGACCAAAAACAACAGTCCTTTTGAAATTGGTTCTCACTGTGTTGTCCAGGCTGGTCTTGACTTCAAGCAATCCTCCAGTCTCAACCTTCAAACTCAATAAAATATCAAGATAATTTCTATGCTAGAATACAAATGATTAAGCAAGATGCTGACAGTGAATAAGGAGAAAACTTACAGAGATTTAACAAATATCAGAGAGTGGAAAATCAGTCTCAGAACTTACTGATTGGGGGATAAATGTGATAGAGTAGTGGTCAAGGATCACTACTAACATTTTTTCTAGGAGGTAATGGAACATGGATTAAAGACAGGCAGCAATTCATTGTAGACATACATAAACCATTGACAAGCTTACATATATTCCTTTGATATGTGAAGGTGGGAAAAAACAAAATCCAGTTCAAGAACTCAGGAGATCTGTAGTGTAGATATAAATTAAGAATAATACAGAAAAAAAAACCCAGATAAATAAATCTAGGGAAATTTGTAAAGTGAAAACAGAAGAGGGCTAAAATCAGATTAAGGGTGTACATCAATTTGTAATATTCTATTGACTGTTAACAACCAACTCAGATCCCATAGACAATTTTTCTGTTGAAGGGCAAAAGCCATTTTACATCATTTGAGAAATAATTGCAGGCTAGTAAGTGATTTGATGAATGGATAATTTTTTTTTCTAATTTGTTTGACAAGGATAATATTTAGGAATTTCAATATGCAAATGTAAGAACAAGAAATCTGAATACATTTGTTTAACTTGCTGAAAGAGGTTTTGCTGTTTGTGTGCTTGAAGAAGAAGATCCTAATAGAATTCTAGGGAGAATTCTTCAGATTGAGGATGGGGTTGGGTAATTAGATAAAACTAAAAAAGACTGGTCCTTCATTCTTACAGACTTTTAAAAGAGAAAGAATATGTACTTACAGGACTTCAAATTAAGCACAGGTCCTGAGCTTCCCATCATGAAAAAAAAAAAAAGGTTCTTAAGTCCACTGAGACATGCAGTTGGACCTATATACCTGGATTTCTTCTTTAGAGGTGATACACTGATATAAAACTCAAATCAAACCCAAATAAGTTACTTAAGCAAATGACGATTTATCCATCTTTGTTTTCTCTGTCTTATCATATACTATTGGCCCCATTGGGATTTCTTACAAACCACAGAAGAAGAGCAGCCATACTTACTATATGGTTTCTCTTGTTATACTGACACCAACATGTATGAAACACTAATAACACTGCAGCCTCACTCAAGAGTAACTAATGGAGAGAGAGAAAGAAAATCATCTCCTGTGAACAGAACTTTGAGCAGCATATTTATTCAATGCTTATTTTTTTTTCTACAAGGGGGAAATGTCACAGTTAATTTTCTATACTTATTTACTGGCAGGAACTTAGAAGAATTAATATTGGAAACCTTTAATATGAAGAAGGTCAAGAAAGAAAATATATGGACAGAACATGATAATTGGAAGAAATGTAATCTTTTTTAACTGGTGAAAATCCACAAAAAAGTTCAATGCATCAGGGGAAACTGCTTGTGATTGTAGATAAAACAAGTTCTCCTGTGAGATATCAGGTGTATTTAATCTCCCAGGAAAATTTACCCTTATTTAATGGACTCATGAATTATGAGACTAGAGAAAAATAATAAAGTTCAAAATCTTGGACTCAATAACTTAGAGGAGATTCATGGATTCAACATCAAGGTTGATTTGGATGTGGACATTTCTGAGGATCTATCTAACCTACCTACAGTAAACATTGTTTTAGTCAGCTTTTTTTTTTATTACTATTTTTTTTGTCACTGTAAACAAATGACTCAACAAGAACAATTTTAGAGAAAGAAAATTTATTTAGCACTCATTCCTTGGGGCCCAAAGTGAAGCAGAACATCATGGTGGAAGGGCGTGGTGGAGGAAAACAGCTGAGGATATCACACCAGGAAGCAAAGAGAGACCACGCTCCATTCACCAAGATCAAAATATATGTACCAGTGGCACATCCCCAAATGGCCCACCTCTTCCAGTCACAACCTATCTGCCTACAGTTACCCAAACCTCTCATAATCCAATCACTTTGCCTTTAAACTTTCTTGCATTATCTCACACATGAGCTTTTGGGGGACATTGCATATCTAAACCATAACACTAACAAGGAACCCAATAGGTATTGCTCATAGGAATGCTCTTTCAACATAGAAAGGAAGAAACAGAGTCACAGACTGGACTTGACCTTGCCTACTATGCTTCTAACCCTCTGTTCACGAATATGTGCACTGCTTTGCTCTCCACAGCATTGATGTCCTCCATGAAACTCATCATAAAGGAAGTCAAACATGAGCAGAATTTACTTATCTTACCACATACTTAGTAACTCTCAGTGGAATTTACTGATCTGAGAGGAGGATTTTGTTTACAAAACACAGGATTATGATACCAGTTATGCAACAGCATCCTCATGGAGCCAATAATTGAGAAACTAAATATAGAAAAAAAAGAATAGGACGTAGATTGTCATATTTTAGTTTTAGTCCACTTTGTAATGCTGTGAGGGGAAAAAATACTGACCAAAACCACTTAGAGAAAAAACGTTTATTTGGGCTCATGTTTTTAGAGTTTCAGTCCGCAGTTGGTTAACTCTACAGCTCTGCGTAGAACTTGAAGGGGGAATATTGTTGTGGAAGGAATAGCAATCATCAAGCAGAGAGAGAGCACTCCACTCACTAGGAACAAAATATGGACTCCAAAGGCACAGCCCCATTTACCTCATGCTTCCAGGCAAACCCTACATACCAATTAATACCAGTTACCAGTTAATCCATATCTGTGAATTAACCTCTAATTAAATTACAGTTCTCATAATCTAATTGTTTTAGCTCTGAACATTCTTACATGGTCTCACATTTGAACTTTAGGGGTCCATAATATTTTCAAATATAATAAACTCCAAATCCTGTTTTCCAGCAATGAACCTTGAAGGCCAAACCAAAATTATTGCAGAAATGATCAGATCTTGAAAAATAACTACCAACTTCCATATTTTTGCTCCTGCTTCTAAAAGTAGAGTGAAAATAGTATGAGAGATGCAGTTCAGAAGGAAATCTCATGTCTGGCATAAAGAAACTCATAACTGCAAACAAAATAAAATGAAAAAAAAAACCCAGCAACAACAATAGAAAACCCCACCAAAAACGCATACATACAAAGAAATTTTTAAAAAAGGGAAAAACAATCAAACAAATAAGGGATCATCCAGGAACTGTCAAATTAGACCACCAAATGAATCAATTATCACACTTCTAGTTAGGCGGTATCCATCTATTCCATTCTGAAAATTTCCAAATAAAGTATACTAAATACCTCTACTGTTTAAAAAAAAAATATTAAGCTTTCCCATGGCCTTGAGTAGCTTTAAAAGTCTGTAAAACACAACAGTGATTCTGTTACTATTTTGGAAAGCTCTGAGTAAATAACCCCCATTTGTTCTAATTTGGATGTCCCCTGTTTTCCTGGAGGCTATTTGGAGAGAAGGTCTGCACTGTCTGTCACATTGGACACCAGTGACCAGACTCTGTATTCATGGATGACTCCAGTGCCTTGCTGGTAATGGCTGGTGAATCTGAGCTGACATGATAAATCACCATCATGTTGGAATCTGCTCTTTTTGTGTTGAGTTTCTCAGATATTTACTCTGAGTTTGGTACTTAGATTTCAATATTGGTTTCTAGTTGTTTAATGTCCTTAGTGGAAACTATTATTTTCAACCCATTCTGTTTCTTTTTAAACATTCGTTTTGTACCATATTGTTTAAAAGTATTGATTAATAAAAAAGAATGCATATAGGGTAGAATATTGGCTAGACCCTATAAATCTCATTTCTGAACTGGTTTTACAGATCAGTGGGTGTGCATTTTCTTCCAGAAAATTCTCCACTTCAATATTGCTGTGTTGTGTGTCACCTGTAATGATGGATATGATTCTCCATCGGTCTTATTTTTGTCCTAAGAGTTTTGCTTTGATCTAGATACAAAAGTCTACCCAGACTGTTTTCTTTCCAGTGGGTACAGGTAGTCAGTTCTGTGATCCCAGCAGCAGAGTGTTTCATAGGGGCTTGAGCTAAACCTGATTTTCAACCAAATGAGGTCATCTATCTTAGTACTGTCCGAATTAAAGTTTTCTTCTGAAAAAAAAAATCCTTTCTGTCATATGGACTCTCATTTCAATGCAGATTCCTGTCTATACTTTACTAAAGAATATCATTTCACTAAAGATAATTGAGGTCTTTAAAAATAATACCTGGTAGCTGGTTGCTGATTCTTTTTACATAAGAAGTGCTGGAAAAAGAACTTCTATTATGATTGGATAGAAGCTTGTTTGTTTATTTATTTGTTTGTTTTCATGTGATTGTAAGGGAGACAGTATAAGTTGTAAACCATCAAATACCATCTGATACTATTTTGGCTGTAGCCATAAAACACTGTAAAATATCTTGTAAAATATGTAAAAAGGCTGTTAGTTATTTTTCTAATAGTTTTGGTGCTCTGTTAATAAAATTATTTTGCAACCTGTTATTGAAATGTGTCTCTTTGCACATATATATGTGCATAGTTCCCACAGGAGTATTGATTCCAACAGAAGGGTCAAATAATTCCATTATCCAAGAAGCTAGAAGTATGAGTTGGACAATTTGTACTCCTGAATCTATTCAAATGACATTGAAAAAGAAGAACAAGTTTATTATATCTACTAAGGGAGTTGATCCTTAAAATCCCAAGGAAAGAGGAACTAGGGCTGGGGTTGTGGCTCAGAGGTAGAGTGCTCACCCAGCATGTGGAAGTCGCTGGGTTCAATTCTCAGCACTACATATAGTAAACTATAGACATTGTGTTCACCTATAAGTAAAAAATAAATATTAAAAAAGAAAGGAGGAACTGGAGTGGGAAAAAAGGAGTGTGGATAGAAGAGATGGAAGCTCTGAGAAGCTTATTAGCATTTCCACATTCACTATTAATGGTTAATTGCTTTTTATTTCTGTCCATGAAATATTTATTCTAGATTTGCTCTCCTACAATGAATACTGAGAAAAAATGGATGGAATATAAGAATCAATTGTGTTCTGAAAAGGAAAACATTTAGTGTAATAGTGTAGCCCCCAAGAGAGTGAGAGAGGGAAAAATATAACAAAGCAAAACAAAACACAAGATGAACATTTTAGTGGTCTTGTGCTGCTTTATGAGAATACAGCACAGTAGGTAATTTGCAAACAATGGAAGTTTATTTGGATCATGGTTCTGGAGTCCGAGAAGTCTGACACCCAGAGACCACATCTGGTGAGGGCTTCCTTGCTGTGTCATAATGCGGTGGAAGGCCACAGATGGTGAGAGAACTAGTATGAGAGAACAGAGCCAAACTCATTCTTTTATCACTAACCCATTTCCACAATAACTCATACCTTCCCATATTAATGGTATTAATCCAGTCACAAAGGTAAGGCCTTATGACCTAATCACCTCTCATAGATCTAACCTAGCATCACTGTTGCACTGGGGATTAGGATTCCAACACATGATCTTGGATGGAACACCTTCAATCTACAGCAGTTCATGAGCCTCGGTCCTCAAATGGGTGAAGCGCACTATAAATAAAGGGCTGGAGAGAGTGTGTTTTCTCTGTTCTTTCTTGTGACATGTGAGAAACAGTTTCTTCCTCAGAAAGATGTTGTATTTCATCTACCATCTTGGAAATGGAGATAAGGTCCTAACTAGATACCAAATATCTGGCTCTTCTGGGATTTCTTCAGCCTTCAGAACTGTGACAAAATAGATTTCTGTTCTTTATTAACTACCCAGTTTTCAATGTTTAGTTATAGCTGCACAAAATGGAGATAAGAGTGTAGTAAGTAGAAATTAAGGGGGAGCATATTTGTTAAGAGAGGGGATGCTATCTGCATTTCAGAGAATTTCATTGTTCTTTACATCTCAGGGGTAGATTATTAGTAGTAAATAGCAAAAAGATGGGCAGAGGACCATCAGGTCTTTTTATCCCTTTAAAATTAATATAAATTTTACTCTTTTCATTAAGGAACATTTGAAGTCCTTTAAACAAGTAATGAAATGCTAAAAAACAGCTCGGGAATTTCTAGGAAAATGAAAAATATGGGGAATAAATACTCTCACTTAATGAAATTGAGGTTGAATGTAAATTTGCAGTGTGTTACAATGATTCACAGAAGAAATGCATGCCAAAATTGGTAAATGGCGAAGAAGATACATATTTTAAAAATTTTATAGGATAGTACCCAAGAGTAGTAAATTAAATATATCAATACATTTTTATCAACAGATATTTATCGATAGAATAAGAAGACCTTGTAGAAACTGAAAAGAAAAATTTAGTTTTTAAACTACTTGTAAGTATTGGCCAGTAGATCAGAGCTTAAACAAGAGGTACTCAGAAAAGAAAAAAAAAATTGGTAAAGAGATTTGAGAGTCACTACTGTAACTGCTTGTAGTTGAAGGCATGGAAGCACATAATGTCATTCAGATAGTGTCATCCAGACAGAGCATGAATATAATGGCAGAGATCTGAGAGAACCTACAAATCCATCTAAAAGGGACAGATGATAGGAAAACACTGAATTGAATAAACTGAGAAAAAGTGGCCAAGGAGGAAAACTGAGAACCAATGTAACCAACAAGGTAACGAAATACACTGGCTGGGGAAAAAGAGAAGGGTGATGACCACTGTCAAAGCTACAGAAACAATTTAAGTAAGATAGAAATTTACCAAAAAGAAGTTCTGATGAAATTTGTAGAGAGGTGGAAGTGAAAGCTAGAGTACAATCAGTTTAGAAGTACATATTAGACAGAGGAAGCCACACAAATTGCTCTATAAAGAGATTTTACAAAATTGTAAACAGAATGAACAGATGAAAAGGCAATTATCTATAAATTTATAATCTACCAATAAAATAAATTATATACCGTTAAAATTCATTCCATATGAGACTATTTAGTAATATAAGGTTAGTTTAAAATAAACTAAAATGGGAAAATAAGGGAAATAATTAGATAAATATTCTGAAATTCAAAAGACAAATCAGCCCCATAATTTTACCAAAATGTTATTAAGTACTATTCCCTATATGATGAGAAATGCTGTTTTACATTCATTTAAAGAATTTTACATAGTTTCTCAAAACCACACATTAAATAATGAGAGAGATGCTTATAGTAATTTTGTAGTTTAATAAAAGAATATATTATTTTGATGAAATAAAACATATATTTTCATTTTAATGTTATGAAAAATATGAAGGCCACCTGAAAGAGCATGCAGAATATTTAGATCATTCACTAAATTTTCTTTCTGATTTCCAGTCAATTCTCTTCCCAGTCACAGGCAATCAACCACTTAACCATTCTAACAGCACAGACTCTTTATATCTAATTTTAATTTTATATAAATACAAAATCAAGGCTGGGGTTGTGGTGCAGTGGTAGAGCACTTACCTACCATGTGTAAGGCGCTGGGTTCAATCCTCAGCACCAGATACAAGATAAATAAAATAAAGGCATTTGTCCATTTACAACTATAAAAAATTTAAAAATAAAATAAAACAAATAAATGTAAAATCATAGATTAAGCATTATTTTATATTTAATTTATTTAGTTCAGTGAAATACTTTTAAGATTTACAGGGGCTGTTATCTGTGAAAAGTAGTCATATTTATTGGGGAAAGTATTTCAATGTTTTAAACACCAGAATTGGAATATTGATTGCTTTGTGGATGAGTATTTAGATGGTTTCCAACGTTTGGGCACTACAACTCAAGGTACCATGAATGTTTGAACAAAATTATTTTAGGTAAACAAAAATTTCTACAAAATTATGTAAAATTTTACACTTCAATCAGCAGCACATGAGAGCTCCAGCTGTGCAATGTGTCATCGTTTGGTGTCATCAAATGTACTGCTTTTAGCCAGTTTGTTGCATTCTTTTACTGAAAACAAATAATGTTAGACAACTTTTCATCCGTTTATGGATCATTTAAGTGTTTTCACTTGTGGTTTGTCAATTTAAGCATATTATCTATAATTCACTAGCTCACATGTTTATTTAGGATTCATAGGATATTTTAAAATGCATATATAATTGATTCATCTCTGAGGTTGTTTTGGCCATTATTTTCACTGCTATGACCAAAATACCTGAAAAGAAAAAATTTAGAGGAGAAAAAGTTTATTTGGTGCTCACAATTTCAGAAGTCTCTGTCCATAGACAGCCTACTCCATTGCTCTGGACCCAAAATGAGGCATAGGATCTTAGTGGAAGGATGTGGTGGAAGAAAGCAGCTCAGAATCACCAAAAGGACCACAGAACCAGCTAGAAGCATAAAGAGCTTTTGCTCACTAGGGACAAAATATAAACCCCAAAGGAAATCCCCCAGTGACTTACTTCCTCCAGTCACAATCTACCGGGTTATCAGACAGTTAATCCATTCAATTGGATTAATGCACTGATTACCTTTATGGTCTCAGAACCCAAACATTTAACCTCTGAACTTTCTTGCATTGTGTAACACATGAGATATTGGAGGACATCTCATTTTTAAACCATAACAGGGATATAAGAATTGTAAGTGATCTTTTCATTGTTCGTGATTTGCATTTGGTTACTTTATGGTGCTTTTTACAAGCAGTTACTTTTCACTTAGATCAGATTCAATTAACATTATTTTATGATTAAATTGCCCTATGTTTAAGAAAAGGACATTCGACTCCAAGTTATGAAGGGAGTTGTTCTTGTAGAGTTTTATGGTTCTAATTTATCATTTTATGTCTATAATCTTGAATTAATATTTTCATTAAGTTAAGTAGAGGTCAAGATTGACTTTTTCTTACTTATGCTGATGCCACTGTTCCCAGCATCATTTACAAAAAAAAAAAAACCAATCTTTCACTCCATCATTAAAAGGTCTTGTTATCGTGGTTTGAATTCATTTGAGAATATATAAACAGCTATGTTGCTAGACAGTTTTCTTCCACTTATATATTTGATCTTCTATTAATATTATACTTTCTGACATGAACAAGAATTGAAAACACCAAATTATCTCTGTTTTAATGATTACATGATTCTATATCTAGAAGACTGAGAAAACTTCTCCACAAAACTTCTAGAGTTGATAAATACATTCACCAAAGTAGCATGATACAAGAGCAATATTAAAACAAAATCAACAGCCTTCCTATACTCCAATAGCAGTTCTCCTGAAAAATAAATCCTCTTCATAATAATCTCAAAAAAATACTAATGAATGAGGTGAAAGATCTTTACAATGAGAACTACAGAACACTGAATGAAAAAATTGAGGATGAGCTTAGAAGATGGAAAAACCTCCCATGTTCTTGGTTAGGCAGAATTAATAATGTCAAAACGTCCATACTACCAAAATTGTTATATGTATTTAAAACGATCACCATCAAATAAACTAATGATATTTTTCACACAAGTAGAAAAAAAACATTCCTAAAATCCATTTGGAAAAATGAAAAAGAAAAACAAGAATAGCTAAAGAAATCTTGAACCAGAACAGGAAAGCTGGGTCTCAAATACTCTATGATAACTGATCTCAAATATACCAGAGCTCACAGTAATCATAGCATAAAAAATAAAAAAATATAATTTTGGCATCAAAATAGATATCAATGCAAATGAAACAGAAGAGAAGTCACTGACACAAACCCATACAGTGACAGTCATCTGGTACTTGACAAATGTGTCAAAAATATGTTGGAAAAAAGACAACATTTTTTAACAAAAGGTTCTGGGAAACTGGATACCTATCTGTAGAAAAATGAAACGAGAACCCTATATCTCACCCTGCAGAAAAGTCAAATGAAAGTCAATCAAAGACTTACGAATTAGCAATGAAAATTTGCAATTGCTAGAAGAAAACATAAGTTAAAACACGTGAGCATAGACACCAACTTCCTTAACAAGGTCCTGAAAGTAGAAGCAATAAAACAAAGAATTAAAAAGTGGGATGACATAAAAATAAAAAGCTTCTGTACAGCAAAGGTAATTTTTAAAGAGCATGAAGAGAAAGCCACACAATGGGAAAAAATCTTTGACAGCTGTTCCTCTGTCAATGGATTAACATCCAGAATATATGAAGAACTCAAAAAGTTTAACACCAAAAATGCACATATAACTCAACTAATAAATGGGCAAAATAACTAAAAAAGACATTTCTCAGAAGAAGAAATACAAATGACCAACAAATACATGAAAAAAAAATGTTCGACATCTCTGGCAATCAGGGAAATGCAAATCAAAACTATACAGAGACTCATTTAATTCTAGTCAAAATGTGAATTATCAAAAATATAAAGAATAATAAATGCTGACAGGAATGTAGGGTAAATGGTACATTTACACATTAGTACAACTGCTCAGGAAAAATAGTATGGAGACTCCTCAAAACAATAGAAATAGAACTACCAGATAATTGCTCCAACTACTCCACTTTGGTATTTATTCGCAAAAAACAAAACAAAACAAAACAAAAAAACAACTAAAAGCAACACAATATAGCCACACAAGTGTTTATAGGACTGCAACTCACAATAGCCAAGATATAGAACAGGCTCAGGTGCCTGTCAATAGATGAATTGATTAAGAAAATGTCACACACACACACACACACACACACACACACACACTCACACATTGGAGTTTTATTCAGTCATAAAGAAGAATGAAATTGTGACATTTGATGTTAAATGGGTGGAACTGGAGAGCATCAAGCTAAGTGACATAAGGGCGACTCAGAAAATCAAGTGTTGAATGTTCTCTCTCATATGCAGAAGCTAGAGCAAAATAAAGGGGAAAAAGGTGGTACAGATAACAAGGACAGAGGGAAGATCAATTGAGTAGCAGAAGATTGAGGAAAGAGGAGGAATGAGGAAAAGGAGGAAATACAGAATGAACCTGACAAAATTATGCTCTATGTGTGTATAAATATACCACAGTGAATTAGACCTTCATGTAAATCTACAAAGTAATGATTAAAAATATATAAATGAGAGCGAAGAAATAGAGCAGCAGAGTAGAAGAAGGAGAATAAGCAGAGGAAGGAAGGGGAGGGAAAGGAAGAGTACCACGGACTGAAATGGGGGTCAATTAAATTCAATGTGTGTACAATTATGTCAAAATGGACCCAACTATTATGTACAACTATAATGAACCAAAAATTGCACTCTCTTGATTAATATATCATTTATATAAATCTAAGGCAATAATATAAGTATGGCAAATATTATGCTTATATGTGTGTATGTGTGTATGTATCTCTGTGTGTGTAAGATCAGGATTATGTTCTAGATCCATGTAAAGATCTTACACATTTTGCAGTTGTTTTATTCTTAGACTTTGATTTTTTGTTACATTTTAAATGATATTGCATGAGTATGTATTATATCCCTAAAATACATATATAATTAGACATGCTATATTTCCATTATTCGATATGTATGTGCATGTTTATACACATAATACATATGCATAATCATATATGATGTGTAAATATTTTCCACATAGTACATCTACAATGAGAAACAAAGCATAGCATCCAAGAGAAGAACAAATTAGGAGAAAAGAAAAAAAAAAAGAGAGAGTTGCTTAGAAAAAGCAAGAAAACACTGTAGATAAAAATGATCTGAGAATGGACCAAAGGCTTGCATTTTGCTATCAAATAAAATCTGAAGATTTTTCAGTTGTAGTTGGTTGTTCATTTTTAAGTTCCTCCTGTGTGTAAGATATTTCACTGAATTTTTGTATTAACCTGCAACATAGGGTTTGGTCTGTAACCATTCTGATAAACATGATCTGACATCCAGGACCTAATCCTGACAGGATTTGATTTATAGCAACTGTCTTTTCTACCTGATGAGCATCCATTTTACCCAGACTTGGACAACTCATCAGACAGCTGGGTCAGCAAATTTTTCAATGTACTCTTCTACCATTTTAATTTTTTTCCTATTCTCTTTTGTTGTTAAAATATAAACAAAATTGATAGATTTTACAGTTGAAAGAAAAAAATTCCTTGTTTCTATTGCTTGCATATAACATTTTCAGCAATATAAAGTATAGGTATATGTTTTGCTCCTTCCTGTATTTAAGTTTTCATTTTTTTGTGATAAATTTTGTCTATGTGAAAATAAAAATTAAAATCATAATTTCAGATACATAGTAGGGCCTGGTGTTTATAATCAAGAATGCTTCTCTCTCTCTCTTTCTCTCTCTCTCTCTCTCTCTTTCTCTCTCTCTCTCTTTCTATATTTTAATACACACACACACACACACACACACACACATACACTCACAGTTATATACACATATATTCTACATTCAATTATTTTTTATAAATCAGTTGATTACATAGAAGGACAAAATGAAGTATGTTCGTAAGAAAAGATTTTGATAATATAAATATTAAAAAAAAATTTCTTTTTAAGTGAGTCATGTTTGGAGTGGCTAACACAAAGCCACATGAGAAAAATATAATTTTCAAATGAAATGCATTTTGAGAATGTATTCAAATGAATCACTTAAAGCAATTATAGGTCAAGAAGTTTGAGGCAGAATGTCTGCAAGGTCAAAGTCGGCCTAGGCAAATTGGCAATACTCTCAGTTCCTTATCCAGACCCTATTTCAAACAAGAGTTTGCGGTGGGGTGGGGAGGTAGAGATTTAGCTCAGTATTAAAATACCCTGGCTTCAACCCCCAGGACAATAAATAAATAAACAAACAAACAAATAAATAAAATGTTGTGAAGATTGTATAGATTTAATATATTATTTCAAGATTCATTTGTTGAATCTAATCTTCATTTTGATAGTTTTTGGAGGCCGGACCTTTGAACAGTGATTAGAGGATGAGGGTGGATTGCTCATAAATGAGATACATGTCTTTATAAGAGAGACTTCAAAGCAGTCTTTCACCCTTTCCACCAAGTGCGAATAGTCCCAAATGATGGGTATCTGTGAACCAGGATGCCAGACCTCACCGGACACTGATTATGCAAGTGCTCCAGTCTCGGACTTCTCATCTTCCAGAACTATAGAGGTAAATTTCTGATGTTTATAAATGGTCTCTTCTATGGTAGTTTATTATAATGGCCAAACTGACTGAGAAGGGATTTTTTTTTCTAACTTATTTGAAAAATATCTTCAGAAAAAATAGTATTATTAGTTTAACAGAAAATTAATTGTGCTGTGAAAGTTATAGAAACTATTTCTTTAGCAGAAAATTATAAATGGTAACATATTTTCAAAATTACAATATTATGTTTAGAAAAATTTAAGTAGATACCTCAAAAATGTTTTCAAAATGCAAGAATATATAAGCAAAATAGAAAACTCAGAGCGAAATATGTCCCAAAAGATAGTTAGTTATTCTAAGGAAACAAGTAAGAGGAAAAAAAGTCACTGATAAAGCATTTAAGATTAAAGTGAAAATATTTTAAATATTCAGTATCTCAAAAATGTTAACTTTATCTATTTTCTAAAGAAATTCCTAAAGTATGTGGCCTAGCAAAACAAGTGAGGTAATTCCCAGGTGGATGAATAGAGGCCACTCTGAAGGCCAGACCTGGACAGGTGGTCTGGAGGCTAGAAAGAATGGTTGCTGGATTCTAGCAGATATTTTTCCAAGAATAAAATGAAATTGATATAGAGTCCTTAATGTATCTGAATAGATTTAAATAATACTTCAGAGAATGCATTCATGATCATTAAATAGGAACAACTAAAATCAATGTAATTTCTAGCACCACTAAACACAAAATTTTGGAGACAATTGAAATAATGGAATACTACCTGAATCATCTGTAATACTTACATATTACAACAAAATAAGCAACCTAGTTGATAGTTAAAATTTACTCATAATTTAGGATGAAGTCTATCTGATGTCTGTCATGAGGGTAAAAGGTCTAAGTAAAGAAGCAAAATATTTTTCGTCCATAGTTGTAAGTCAAAAGATTATATATAAAACCTGAAAACAACAACAACCAAAATATAAAATAAAATAAAAACAAAAACACTATTGTATGTTCGGATTCCTTAGAATGTGGAACTTAAAAAGTGAAGAAACTGCTGAGAATTTAAGGTGATTGTTCCATGCTATATCAGTCAAGACTGGGATGTAATGGGAGTTGATTATTAATGGGATTAGTCAACATTTTTATACCACACAATATTTTATTTTACTAGATATAAAATTTTACAAAGCAAAAGGAAATATGTTGGTTTCATAATAACAGTGATGTTTGTGGAGACATAGAACACAAAGGCAGCCTTTTCAATACAAGAATATCTAAGCTTTGTAGTTTTAAGTCATACTTAAGGTCATTTTAGTTTATAAGACTTCCCTCCTTGTATTTTCTAGATGGCCAACTCCATAAACTAACAAATGTCAAGATTAATTAAAATATAGAGATGTCATCTATGTTCTGACATAGATGATTTTATGAAGACCCCCTTTACACTATTAAAATGCCATTAGCATATTCACTAACAGATCTATTCCAAATAATTATAATATTTACTTACGGTTTTTCTCCAGGTAATTATTTTCTTCTTGGCTTCTCTAGCAGAGAGGGGATGGTTTCAAACATGTTGTTTTATTCTGCCCTTGATAGACCATTTATTTCTTAGTGATATTGGATTTGCAAAATAAATTTAAATGCTCGAAATATTGTTATAAATTTAGTCTACTCATTGGTTTGTTCCTAAGTCATCAACTGTCATAAAAGGACATATGCTTGACAGAAAATATTATGTACTCATAAAGATTATGAGCTTGGTATTCATATGCTCCAAATTTGAATTGTGACTCTGAAACTGTTCATAGGACCTTTAGTGAGCTTCTTAATTTCTCCTCCTATAGTTCTTTAATTTGTCAGTTGGGAATATTAATTCTTCCTGTTTCATAAGGTCAATGAGCATTAAATGACTCAAAGCAAATAAAGCCCTTAGAAGATGTATGGCTCATTTTATTTCTCAATAAATGTTATTTCTCATTAACTATCATACACCAGTGATCTAAAGCACCTTGTGTTCCAATTTAAATAATTTCACACATTTTATACCCTTTACTTGTCCTCAGCCTTTTACTTTAGTTGCTCTTATAATATGCCCTTGTTTCATTATTTCCCCATTCTTTATTTTTAGAACTATAGGTTGGTTCCTAAACTTCCGATACCAATCAAACCCTGCACTGGTATCTGCATGTCAAACCTTAAGATAAAATTGAAATATCAGGTTTAATTTAATCATTTGATAAAGTTATTGTATGCTAGAGAATTTCTGCATCCTATAACAATGGATATATATTTCCCCTTAGATTGCTAAAGGGAAATAGCAAGCAATTCAGTTTTGCACTTAGAAATCAAACTCACTTTAACTTGCATATTCATTTTGGAAGATTGCCAATCTATATTACAGATAGGCACTAAATTAATTCATTTGGGTCCTGATTCAGCTGTGTTTGCTCAGGCAAAATTTCTGCCTGAAGTTTCATTGACTTTGAGGTCAATAAAATCTTTGCATATATAAATCCTGATGAGTCAGGTCTTGAATAAGTATCTTGCAGTTTCTCTCAGTGTGATTCCTATCATTGAGTAACCAAATTGTATTTTATGAAAAAGATTTCAATTGAATTTTAAGACAGAAGTTATCCATTAAAGAGAATGCTTGAAATTAAATAACAGATAAAGATATTATTCTTTCAAACCACTCTCCTTCAATTATTAACATAGTAATAATAGTGGATAAATATAGTTAAGAATACATAAATTACATGTGCATTCTCCCACTACTTATGTTTTGAATTTTAAACTCTTTATGTATATAATAGAGTAAGTCATTATTATTTGTATTCATGCTGAACACATAGGATTAAATTGGATCATTTACTTGTTGCCTTTTAAAAAGATAACATTAAATGCTATTGATTTATGATGCACTATAAATGTATGCTAGGTGCTTCTGTATTTTATTACAAATATAGAAAAATGAGAAGGATGTGGTCTAATGGGGAAGATAATTGGAATTTTTTCTGGTGTCCTATATGATAGAAAGCCTTGGGACATTTCTAGAAAGTAAATGTTTTAATATACTAAAATATGAAGAAACTCAGAAAACTAACTTAAACTGGTCTGATGTATAAAATGAGAATATTAATGAGTGAACATGAAATAGATCAAAGTATTTCAATTTACCATCTATCCATAAAAGTAAGTAGAGAGAAAGTGGAACTTGAACCTTCATGGCACCAATGACAGAGTTTTATAGGAATTTATTAATCTAGGTCAAGAGAGATACACAGTGTTGAGGGATATGGTGCCCTTTGCACTTTCTAGAGTATATCCTAGGTATTTTACTAATCAACGGTACTATTAATAAGGGAACAAGAAGGAACTGGTGTTATTTAATGAGACCTCAATTACATAGAGTCTGTTCACAAAAGTTGGTGTGTAGGAGACAGTATCAGTTAGGCTTCAGTGCAAAACTCCAAGAGTCGATGGCTTACCCCGGTAACCAATATTATCGCTTAAAATTCTACTATTTTTGTAGTTTGGGGTAGAATCATCTGGGAGGTTCTTTTGGCTTTGACTACTCTTCACTTATCTTCTATGGTCACTTCTCAGAACAAAGAAGGTAGATACCTAGCCTAGAATCCCTTAGCAGGGTGCAACTATGCTCAGAATAATCTCTCTTTCGTTAGTGAAAGAACAAGAATATTCTCTGGGTAGCTGATCAGGTCTAAAACAGATAGTAGATACATGCAAGGCTTTTGGAGAATGAAATTCAGTTGGGCCATTATACTTCTTTTGCATTAGGGCAATTCATTTTTCCAGGAAAAGTGAATATATATTGCTCTTCTTTATAAGGAAAGATGAGATGTCATATTGAAAAAGAAAAGGCACAAGGAAATACAGAGGAGCATATCTATTCTGTAAAATGCTAGAATGGTGGGTCCATGATATAACTCTTCCAATCCCAAAGGAAGTAGAATGAGAGTGAAGTCTAGTGTAAACTATGGACTTTGTGTGATAGTAGTCTATGTGTCATTATTGTTCATACATCATGCTACTCTGTTGTATTGTGGGATTGATGCTGGTGGAAGTTGTATATGGGTTGTAGTAGGGACAAACAAGAACTTTCTATCCTTCCTGTTCATTTTAGTACAAATATAAACCTGCTCTAAAATCATATTAAAAAATGTTTCAAAAAAAGAAGCAGCATAGGTGCTTGTAGGAATCAAGTGTTACAAAATCAACCAAAATTGCAACCTATTTTAGGGACCTGATGGGAATACAGTAGAGATATGAGAGCAGAGCTGTCACTAAACATCTAGGAAAGAATGTGGACATCCTAAAGGAGGGTTGTGTAGAAACACCATTGAGAGAAGAACTGATTTTGGTCATGGGACAATGCCAACCCAGGAATAATTTCATGGAGAAAAGTGAAGGAATGAATGTGGTGACCACAACCTTCTCTTTTCCCTTACCAGGAAAACTGAAATCAAGAAGGCAAAAACAATCGCTGAGATAGTTTATTCAGATCAGCCTCTTGGAACAGAAAACAAGAGTATGAGAAGAGGAGATGAGATGTGGAAGAGCAAAAAGAAGACATCTAACACATTTGAAGTGGCACATATTGTTATACATAAATTATTGTTATTATTTTGATACCAGGGATTGAACCCAGGGGCATTTTATCATTAAGCCACATCCAAAGCCCTTTTTAATATTTTATTTAGAGAGAGTCTTGCTGAGTTGCTTAGGGCCTTGCTAAGTTTTTGAGGCTAGCTTTGCAACTCCAATCCTCCTGCCTCAGCCTCCTAAACAACTGTGACTATAGGCATGGGTACTACAAAGTCCTGCTGTATTTTTTTTTTTACAGCAAAGTAAAGTATGTGGTCACTTCTATATATTCATGACCTTCAGATGTTACCAAGAACTTCCAATTTAAAGCACTTTTTGATTAAGAAATAGAACTTGAATTCATAGCTACTGCTTTTCCTCTGACTGAATCCTGAATAATACATCATTTAATTTTAATACTATCTTTTTTGATTCTAAACTTTTATGAATAAAGCAATTTATGGAGAATTAGAATATTTTTCTTTCTAACAAAAACTTGGACTTCGGACATTTTAAATGCCATTTTATATTGTTATTATTCATTATTTATTTATTTATTTTAGTTGTTGATGAACCTCTATCTTATTTATTCATATGTAGTGCTTTGAATCAAACCCAGTACCTCATACATCCTAGACAAGCACTCTACTACTGAGCTACAACCCCAGCTCTATTTTTCTTATTTCAATGAATAATTTTCAAGCTAAAGCATTTGATGGATTTCAAGTTACATGTGAATCCTTTAAAATTGTGACTTCTGTTGGAACAAAGATATCTGTCTGTGAGCCTAAAATCTTGTTGGATAGTACTGCCAAAAAGAACTTTTAGAAATGATAAAAAATAGTTGATGAATGTGATGTCCAGTATGGCACTCATCTTATAGGAGTGGATATAGAGTACCTGCCTAATGCTCACAAGGAACTGAATTTTTAATTATATTTAAATATGCATGAATAAAATATGAACTTTAATAATCACATGGGGATAGTGACTAACAAACTGAAAATAAAGTGTTAGAACAGTGTTTTAAACATCTATTTGAACTGTCTTACCTAGATACATTGTATATATATAAAACATGCACTTACATTGTATACATATAAAACATGCACTTAAACAAATTTCAACTGTTTTAACATCCTTTTAAATAAAGAATTCCTCTGCCTTTTGTGGTGAGTGTACTTTGCTTGATATATAAAGCCTTGAAAATTATTGATTTTTAATTGGAAATTTGAATTTAACTAATTTCTACTGCTTCATTTTGGTTCACTTGAGCAGAAATCACACATCTTGCCATACATGCCTTTCTCTCAAATGATAAATTTCACTCATATACAAAGAAACCCAAAGCAGCTTTCAAATTGTGTTTTTTAAAGTGAAAGTACAAATATATTGATATTATATTATTCAAGATTAGGAATATCTAATTTTATAAATATACTCAAAGAAATCAGAAAATGGCTTAAAGTAGATACTTAAAGTAGGCATACCAAGTTAAAAATAAAAGCCAAATTTGTAAGCAAACAATTTCTACTTTCCATTTTGTACTTTGATGTTTTTAAAAAGAAAATAAAGTGGCATGCATATTTATGCATAAACTATGAAATACTATGATAGAGAACAAATATTTTCTGACAATATATTCCTATATATCCAACTAGAATTTGTGAATATTTACAGCATCTTATGCTGAAAAAAGAATTATGATAAAAGTATCATTTTATAGGAGACCTGAGGCCTTCATGTTAAATGAGACCTTATTCTTCCACTCTAAGCCTTCTTATTACCTTTATCATATAAACATTTCATATTTACTATATCATATTTATCATATACATGGTTTCAAAGCTAAAACAATATACTTTAATAGGGGAAAATAAGAATCTACTATATATATATATTATATATAATATATATAATATATATATATATATATATATATATATTTAAAATAATTGTGGAAGAATAAAATGATAGATTTCCCAGTGAGACAAATAAATTGAAGAAGGTATCTCTATTTTTATTTCTTGCTAAATAATTCAAGGTCATTCTGAAAAAAACCATTTTAAGTAATACTATGAAAAAATAAACCTCAGGGACCAAAAGATGCAATGATACATTGTACTCTATTCCAGTTTCTTGACCACATCCTGTGGTAATCATATCAAAATTTATTCTTGTCTTTAATTTTCTATCAAATTTCCATATCCCATTTCCCTCCCAAATGGTTTCTATGTCCTTAATTACTCATCTACTCTGCATTCCTAACATTTTTGTTCCATTTCTACATTCAAAAATTTTCAGATTTATTGTTACAGTAACCATTTATAATTTCTCTTTAAAGCCTTTATGTTCAGTAAAAATAAATAAATAAGTAAATAAATAGATAGATAGACAAATAAATAAATAAAATACCTCTGTCCATGGCTCATAGATGGAATGTCATGGTCCTAAAGTCCGTGGCTGTGATGTGATGGTGATGGCTCACAATTTTCCAATAGTAAGAATTAACCTTCTATTTAGGATTAATGCATAACTAAGCAAAACTCAATGTATAAAGAAAAAGAAAAAAAGGGCTGGGGATGTGACTCAAGTGGTAGCGCAGTTGCCTGGCATGTGCAAAGCACTGGGTTCAATCCTCAGCACCACAGAAAAAAATAAAATAAAGATATTGTGTCCACCTAAAAATAAAAAAAAATAAATATAAAAAAAGAAAAGAAATTACTAGGTTAAAAAACAAAGCAGAAAAAAATGAAGAAATAACTAAATAAAATTAGTTAAAATACGTAATAAAATGAAATTAATGGAAATTGAAGCATAGGAAAAGACTCAGAAGTTTTAAAAATATAGTTTTCAAAGTACAATATAGCTCTAAAGGAAAATAGAAGTTATGAAGATATCTGTAAATTTCCCAGAACACAATATTGAATGACAAAGATTAAAAGTTTTAAAAAGATATGAGACATAGATAATCAGTCAAGTTTGACATTTCAGCAACCATAATACATGTATTCTACAAAGAGAGGAAAATCAGTATTGAAGAAATAAAACCATCACTGATATATTATCTTATTACTTAGAACTAAAATGTGTTCTTATGGAAAGGGAACATTTAATTCCCAACAATGTAAATTATAAGACTTTCCCGAAAAAAAAAATTGTAAAAATTCTTTAATATTGAGGATAAATGAAAGACAACTTTTGGTGATAACCCATGGTAAAAGGAAGATAATAAAGAAAAGGTTACCTGGACAATAATGAGAATTATATTGTCCAAGATATAATATGCATCACAATCAAATAAACATATATGACACCATATTTTTAGGTAGTTGAGGTTGCAACTTTTTTTTATTATTTGTGAGCCCAGTGTCCAAAGGATTCACACTCTTCCTGAAATACATTATGTCATGAGTGGATACTTCATTTTTTAACTCTTTAAATAGACATTTTATATAGGCATAAAATCCAGATGCATGGACCATTTGAAACAGAATTTATGTTAGACAATATTCTGTAGGAAAGACCACACCTCTCTCAGCCTACATCCTTCATGCTCTTCCGCATCATGTTTTCACTCTTCCCTCACCACGCTTTAACCAACATAGTATACTGGGCATGCCAAGTCCATGCCAGGCCTTCAGGTAATGTCTCATGTCTGCCTCTTCTTCAAATTCAACCACCAAATGGAGCAAGCACACATCATATGCAAGGTTATATGTGGATTCTCCAGTAAACAACCTTTACTGAACTTTCAGTCAAGAATTCATCATGTGATTGAGCTACCTTGGAAATTGTTGTTGCAGAGTAATTCCAAAGACGTACATGTTGACACTGACTTTGCAAATCCGGCAATTAGCAGAAACAAAAATAACTTCAGGGGATTTCAATGGAGGCTAACAGGATACTGAACAAGAGGCTAGAGGGATGGTAATGTGTGTTCTGTAGTAGCAGAATATTTAGCAAAACAATCATCTGCAGTAGCATAAAAAAGAAAAATTGAATTTTATGAACCTGAAAATTGATCTAAAGAGATTTTTTTTTTCAGCTAAACTAGTGTCTGAAAAAGCACATATAGCAATAAACTAATGATAGAAATATTTGATAGTTCAGCAAAATTTAGAGGACACATCAAAGAACTATGTTATGGTTAACAAGTATCCACAGAGGAAATCTCCAGTCCAGGGTCTGCCAGTGAAACATGGCCTAAGAGTATGAAGATCAAGGGTAAAACTGTGAAACCCTTTGCTAAGATCTCGAAATAATATAAGATGCTATTTTATAAACCTTATAAACCTTCTTTAAAAGAATCATGAAATTTCCAGGTCCATGCAAATGATTTCTAAGTGATATTAAGGGCTTATTTAATACTCTTCAAGATTTTCAAAATGATTTCCATGAATCTTGAGTTTTTCCCACAGCACCAGGGTTCACAGTAACACATGGAAAGAAACCCATTCTAAGAAACTTTAGAGGATTGAGTTTTTGTTTAAGAACCAACATTTAAAAGATCTATCAGATACACAGGGCTCCTAAGAGCAATTTACTAACAGAATCATCTTAAATTGGGTAAGACAATGTGTGGTTAAAATAAAAAGCAAGTTTGAGGTCCAAAACCTTCTACGAGTAGGAGAAAGACTGAGAAAGCTGTTCAAGCCTTCTCTTATTAAAAGGAAGAGTGATTTAGAGTACAGAAGAACTGGAAGGATAACACCTGGGACCATAAAGACAATGCCTTCAGAATGCACACAGGCTCTAATCAAGAACCATTAGCACCATAACTAGCCTGGATCTCAGAATGCTATGAATGAGTGATAGATGTCTCCTCCATCCTCCAGTCTTTTAAAGGATGATTACAGAGATAATTCTTTATCTATACCACTATAAATACTCAAGGGGCACAGTTTGTTTCTTATGCTTCTTATTTGCAGGTTTTCAGATTGGAAGAACCCCTATAGGATTTGATATTGATTTCAAGACTCTACACTCCAATTGAAGTACTAG
This sequence comes from Ictidomys tridecemlineatus, assembly GCF_052094955.1. Taxonomy (NCBI): domain Eukaryota; kingdom Metazoa; phylum Chordata; class Mammalia; order Rodentia; family Sciuridae; genus Ictidomys; species Ictidomys tridecemlineatus. The sequence goes on from NC_135477.1 coordinate 229,961,590, forward strand.
TAGGATGAGAGCTCAGGAGTCTTGGAAATGGAGTATGTATTGTATATAAAAGAGATAAAATGATTACAGTCCTAAGGTAGGCTGTGAATGATTGCTCTTCCCTTGCTAAGTGTAGGAATCTCCTTTTGCACTCAGAAGCACCCATATCACATGCTCTTGGATGTGGTTTTGCTATTCTCTCTTTGAAGGGTTAGATTCTCTGTCCTCATTGCTTGGATCCTGCTGGGGCATTGTAAACCTTTAAACAAACTCTGTTTCCAGTAATAGACCCTTTAATGAGCAGAGCTATTGCTTGCCTTTTCTCTCTTGAAAACATAGCAGCTGTGCTGTGAGAAACTCAAACTCTCCTGAGAGACCCCATGTGTATGCTCACTTTGACAGTTCCTTTATTCTTGCCAATTTCAAATGACATGAACTGCCAGTCACAATGCTCAGCTCTTTTGGGTTTCCCAGCATAATTAAATCCTAGAATGAATTCATATATATGCACACACACATATACATATATGTGTATATTATGCACCCATACATATATATACATATATATTACTGGAGTTATATAATAACAATATAAAGCAGAGATAGACAAAGATTTTTTAAAGGAGATAGACGACCCATGTAAGAACTAATAAATCTAATAATGACCCTTTAATATATAATTTTATTTCTTCTAATATAAAGAAAGATTTATGATTAAAGAAATGACATGAACAAGATTGAACCTATTGAAAATGATACCATCAGTTTCACAGTTGATGAAAAACCTTCTAAATATGAACAAAATGGAAAAAGTCTGGATGGAGTTAAAGGGCTGACTGCTGGGGACAGAGGCAGGATTGAAGGTTGATATTTGTTGCTGGCATCAGTGAACATGACAACTGCACAAGGACAATGTTTCTAAGATTTAGAATGGCATCGGCACATTAGTGCGCCCTGGAATGGCTCTTGAAATGCAGTTTTCAAAGCCTTCTGCAAAAAAAAAAAAAAAAAAAAAAAAAAATGTTCTCTCAGAGAACCTGATGGTGAATTTCTCTAAGATGGGTATAGAGAAGAGAAATAAAATTAATTTGTAAGTATTAATTTTTAGACTTGCTGAATTTAAGAAAGTCGACAAAATAAGGAATTATAATGTCCAGCTGAGAATAAACCAGTGAATAGCCAGAGTATCAAAGAGTATTATGGACACAGATCAAATTTAGAAAGTGAGGTGCCTCTATGTACCCCCAAATCCTACATATCTTCTAAAGTCTCAGAACTAAAGATATTTTCTCCCTTCACTTATTTTTTGATTTGATAAATGTTGTTAAAAATGGAGGAGTGCATCTTTGTTCTACTTTAAGTAATTTTGAACAGAAATGCACTTTTTTTTTCCAAATTCTAACACTAAACTGATACCATTTAACAATAGATCTGAAAATTTCATGGATAAATTATACTTTTAAAGAAATCAGAAAATAGATTTGAAGGGTGGAACAACTACTGTAGAAACATACCAACTACTGCTTTAAAATATGCCTTTATCCCAAACCCCACATGTAAAATTATTTCAGTTATATTTTAAATGAAATGATCCATTAATACATCTTCCTTTCCTTTTTTGTCATTATGTCTCTGTACATGTAAATATTTATCAGAGTTAAAAACATTTCTTAATCCAAGTCATTAAGATGCTGGGCTTCTATTATTTTGAAAAATCAATAATTACAAAATAAAAAGTACAAAGGGAGAACAAGTTTAAATGTATTTATACTTAAAACAAACACAAAACAAATACTAAATTGAACAATCACTTGTTTTCTGGCTCTTAAGAAAAGAAGAAGACCATGTAAAATAATATAGGTTCATGTTTATTCACAATTACTTCCTTTTTTAAGTATGGGATACAGGAAGCCATACAGACTTTAATGAAAAAAATAACAGAGGGCTAGATCTTCTTAGCATTTACTTCCCCAAAATGACATGATTATATATCTGCATATTTTTATGTGTATAAATTCATCATTTATTTTATGATTACTTTTTAAATATAAGATGTCTTTAACTATTAAGAATTTAGGTTGAAATATGCATTAACATGCAAAATATATTTTTGAAGTTATCATATCTATTTTTAAGTTTCCAGAAATTTATAAACTCACTCTGGATGACACATTTTGCTTCAGTCTTCTAAATATATATTTAATGGCATACTTGCATTCAAACTAAAGGTATGAGTAGTAATAGGTCACTATCAACATTAGGTTTGTTATCAAGAAATGACCTAAATTACACAGACAACTTTCAGGTAAAAAATGCAGAAAAATATAAGTAAACAGTTTATAAAATTTAAATCTAAATAATTTTAGTCAAAACTCCCATTTGCATTCATTGTAATATCTCTATTTTGTTGCTACTCAAACTGTTTTGGCAAGCTTACAAGTTGTAGAATCTTCAAAAGCCAATTATTCTGTTTGCTATTTATTTATTGTTAGATCTATTAGCAAGAATTTTGCTGAAAGAAAGTATGTTTTTTTGTTTTTTCTTTTAGTTTTCTGTTTTACCCCCCTGTAATAACCACAAAAATGTTTCTACCTTTCACTAGAATTAAAAAAAAAAATAAAACACTTGGATATTCCATATTTAGAACAAGTAAATTCAAAGGCATTTAATTGTATAAGGAAATGAGTAATAGCAATATTATAAAATGCTGTGCACAATGGGAAAGGGCAACTGAATTACAGTTTGAAATTTACAGATATAATTTTAAGTAAAAAAAAGTTACCTATGTTATTTTTATTTTTACCCAAGTTGACAGATTTTTAAAGATTCATCTCTACAATTCTCTTGAAATACTTTTGGTGAATATTTGCTGATTGTTACAGGGTGTACATTACTTTCATGAGCATTAATTGATTTTAGAAAGTAGTGTTTATTTTCTCAAATGATGTTATCTCTCTAGGCATGTGCCTGTAATCTCAGGTATTTAGGAGACTAAGGCAGGAAGACTGCCAGTTCAAACCAGCTTTAGTAACTTAGTGAGGCCCTAAGCAACTCAGTGAGACAAAAAAGGGCTGGGATGTGGCTTGGTAGATTAGTGTGCCTGAATCCAATTCCTGGTACTAAAAAAAAAAAAAAAAAATTATCTCTTTACTTCTTTGAAAATTATATTGATATCATTCTCAATATATAAAATTATTTCATTCAGTTTTTCAATGGGATGTCCTATTAACTTGTGTTCCTTTTCCTAAACCAGTATTCTCCATTTCTCTTTGTATTTCAGGACATATAAATATGTATCAATGTTAATCACATTTCTTAATTCATTTTACTAAGAAAATTTGCCTGTATTTGCTTATTGTCATTTTTCAGATGAACTTTATAATCACTTTAATTTCCTGTCTCCTATTAGGAAGAGAATTAAGAACATCATACATCATGTGTTATTTTGTGAAGAATTTGCCACTTCTCAGTTTGTCTCTCTCTCAGACCTTGTTTAATTTATTCATACATTCCTTATTGTCTTGAAATAAACTTTGTTATATTATTCACACATATTTTTAAAATCCATGTTAATTTTCTAAATAAGCATGTATTATTTTAGGAATTGACAAGTGTTTCATGCATCATCCTTAATTTTCTATATTATAAAATAATAATATAGATCATATTTAACATATTTTTTTAAATAATTGAAATACAGCGCTATTTTCTTTTCAAAATATTTTTTTAAAAAAAATACTAACATTCAGCTTTTCAACATTTTAAACTTTTCTGACATATTTTTGTATGTTATATTACTAGATTGTCAGTTTGGAATCTCAGGTGTATATACACTGCAGGCAACTCATGGTGACAGAAGTAGTGCATGCTCTATTTTGCAGGCTATTATCATTATCAACAGGGAAGGCCAATAAAGGTGAGGGTATCCAGCTACAGAAGAGCTTCTTCCTGGCAGCTGTTTTTCTCCTAGGCACCACTCACAGTAATGAGGGTGGGCTGGAGGCATTGGGGCCTAGTCCCCTACAAATACTTTGCAGAACCATGATACTTTGTGAGTGCTTGAATCTCTTATAGGACTCAAGTTTTCCACAGGCCACAAATCCACTCATACTTTGGTGCTTTAATCAGAGACTATACAGTATTGCTATTAAATATAATGTCTACAGCTGGTTGCCTTGCTTTGATTGGTTAGGGGACCTTGGGAAGCTTGCTATATATCTTTGTGTCTCAGTCTCTTCATCTGTAAAACGAGAATTAAATGCATCAACACATAATGTAAACCATTTAATTCAATGGCTGACAAGTAGCAGACACCATAAACATTTATTTTAATTATCATCTCACTGGTTGAGTTAATCCAATGCAGAGTTGAGTGAGGAAAGAACAAGGAGAAATGAGACCAGCAGAAGCAAAAATACAAAATAATCTTTCATATGAAAAGAAGATGGAATAGCAACTTTTCTATTTATGTAGTTTTTGTAAAAGAAATATGTTAACATGTATAAAACTAAAATGAGAATACTGTCTCAATTGAATTATTCATGATAAGAACATACTTTAAATATGATGTGTTTTCAAGGTACTGGAATACTTAAATTATTCCACAGCTATAAGATAGTAATACCAATTTAAAATTTGGTGCCAAATATTATTTGATAACAGATAATATTGATATCATAAGATTATCAATATAAATAAGATTATAAAGTTATATGTAGTAGTAAATCTCACTTAAAATATTAATGAATTTTGACTTCTAGACTTCTATGTAAGTCTATATTGCACCAAAGGGGGAAAAATGGTGCAGTTTGTTCTAGAAAACCCCTGGTCCAAACCTATTTCATGGGTTAGAAATCTTTCTTTCACAACACATTTTAAAACATTTTTATCAGTGCATTGTATTTACACCTAATGGTGGGGTTATTTTTGACATATTCATGAATGCATGTAACATAGTTGTTTCATTTCAACCCCTTGTGCTTCCTGGCTTTTTTTCCTATTGTCTTTGGAAAAGATGTTACTAAGAAATCACAACTGCCAAAAATTGTTGTTTTCAAGTAAGTCCTAGCAAGATTCCTGGGTACCTTTCTCCAACAATAATAAGTCACAATAATAAGTCACAATTTCTCCAACATATGAATAATTTCAAATTACTGAAATAAATTCACCATGAAATGCATTCATTTGGAATAGTTTACCTTATGCTATTTTTAAATGAATAATTGCAGTCATTCCTATTTCCCACTCTCTGAGAAGGTTTTTTAATACTTCTCTCCACTGACTATTCTCAGTCATGTGAAATCACATACCCACAGAACATTAAGGGTTATTCCTGACTCTCTTGCTAAAACAACTTCTGCCCTATCCCTGAACGTGTCATGTATTTAGAAAGATTTTGACTTCCAAGTTTCAATGTAAAAGTATTGATATTTCCCATGTCACTTTTCCCTGCTTTTTTGTTTATGACTCTTTACAACAGAGGGACCATTTATAAAAAATTAAACAGACTGCCTTAAATGTATCGCTTCTCACATTGATGGTTGGTTGCTTGATGTTCTTGTTAGTGTAAAGGAAGAAAGCATTGGGAAGAAATACCTTGTTTTGTGCTCTTTCACAGGGACAGGACCACTCTCATTCTAAAGACAAAACTCAAGAATATTATTGTTTTCACTCACTGTCCACTTTTCCGATAGTTGGATAATAAGTTGCCTTTCCCATGTGCCAGTGCTAAAGAAAGTAATTTTTAACTGCCTTTTTCTATGTCTTTGGTGAAACAATAGAAAAATCCTCATCAGGACATATTATTATTCAATTAAGATTGTAAATAAGAGACTTATTTTTAAAGGAGTTGAATATAATTTTATAATAAACCAAATCTTACCAAAATTTTGTTAATATTTTCTGATATGGTTTAAAACATTGTATCTGAAAATATTAAGCAATTAAGATAGAGACCTTATATAAAATAAAAAGCAAAATAATTTTGAAAATAATGTCATTAGATCTTAAAAGTAATAATTTTAAGTAGCAATATAAAATTAGTTCAGGTAGTTGCCCTGCTTTCTGCTTTAGTTAGTACTTGACATGCAATCCAGTTATCAACTTTTTTGTTTGAAACCAGAAAATTAAATATACTCATTAATGTAAGGATGTTAGGGATGTGTTGAATGTTTTTCTGAATCCAAATTTATTTGCTTGGTGAAAAATACACAAACTAAGGAACAGTAATTTACATTGTATTTGATCTCCAATTGTATGCCATTTTCCCCTGGCTTAGCTTTCCCCTACGTTGTACTGTAAGGGAAAAATAAGTGCTATGAATGAACAAAATAAAATTGATGTTCAAATAATTGTGACCCAATTAGTTCACATGAATTTCTGAGTAATTACTTCATGTACCAAGAATCTACAAGATTTTTAGGTATATTTTTGTAAGAATTCATAGGCCATGATATCTGTGTCTTGACTATCCATAGCAACATTTTTTTAAGTATTAAAATACTTTCAACTGTCTACAATGATTTATTGTCATCATATCAAAGTGAAATATAACTTTTTTCAAATGGAAGGCTTAAAAAATAATCAGGAACTGTTCACTTTTTCTGAGAAAGCATTTTTTTCCCTGAGTTTCCTTCAGTGCACAATAACAGTTCAGCAACATAGGACTTCCATGGAATAGTAATTCAGTATCTTGTAATACTCAACTTCATTGGAATCCAAAATACTGGCATTTTGGGTTATTTGTTTTAAAACACACAATAGCAATCAATCCCAGGGTGAAGCACCTGATTTCTAATAGAACACCAATATCAATACTTACTAATTTAACATTCCTAAAATTTTTCAAATATTTTAATTCAACTGATGTGTTTAAATAAAAGGGTGAGTTTTTCAAATAAATATATCTAAAAAATTTATTTATTTCAATGTTCCATGTTATTAGCTTGTAGGCCTCAAGCCACTTAAAAACCATGTTCTTATATTACGTGGGTTTGCAAGTGTGTTTCTGGAGTGTGTATGCATCTGTAGTGTGCATATATGCCTTGATTTAGACTCCCCCAGAAGCTGACCCTGAGAAAAAGATCTGAATATGAACAATTTATTTAGGAGGTGACTTCAGAAATAAGGGGAAGAGTGAGGAGTGGGAGGAAAGTGAGAAAGATGAGGAAATCAGTCAAAGCAAGGTTTGTTAATGAGTGGGTGGCTACTGGGAATGGCACCAGCTATACTGTGCCTAGAACCTCTGGGAGTCATTCCACTCATTAAAACTGAGATGGTTAGCAGCAAACTCAGATCCATCCACAGGTAGGTAGCTGGCTGCTCCCAGAGGGATTAACTGTCCAACATTACTCACTTGACCTTTAAGTAGCTCAGAAAAGTCTGAAACAGGTGTTTGCATTAGGAAGTCATCCTAGTAAAAATTCCCAGCTGCAGAGACAAAGAGTCAACAGCATGTGCTAGAACATACACCTATAAATGTAAACTAGTTGATTTCACAGTGATCTCTATGTGAGCATGGAGGAGGTCTCCTTCTAAAGATCTGTGAATTACAGCAGGCACTGTTCTTCTGCAAACACAGCTAATGGTGGAAGGAAAAGACAATCACACTAAATACATTTGAAGATGAAAATGAGTAAAACTACATCTACCACTGATGCCTATCCATTTTGGAATTGCATTGCTCAACCATGCAAGTTTCACCATCCTGGGGCTCAGGAATATTCCTTAGCTCTCTGTCTCTGTCCTGTACCTATGGGGTTTGGCTCTGTTCTCTTGGAGGCCTTTTCCTTTCTCCTTCCCCTTCCCCTTTTTCTCTTCTGCTTCCTTCTCCTCTTCCCTTTTTTCTCTGTCTCCTTGATGGTATATAAAACAGACATTTGAGAATATCTATAACTAATGAGACTGCTTTTTTTATTTTATGTGATGATTTATAGGGTGGTGTAGTCTACGTTGTCTCCAGCTTAGACTAATAGTCTTGAATCTTTATTGCAGTTTTCCATAGAAAGTCAGCTTGTTGTTCAGCTGTGCTTCATCTTTACTCAGGGAACCAGGCCGAAAGAATCATCACTGACTGCAAGATCACCAGGCTCATGTGAAATGAAAAATCTCCATAACCAAGTATTGGCTTGAAGTTTCTGACTGAAATTGATTGCATCCCTGTATATTTCATTGTCCAAAGCAAGATACAAGGCTTAGCATGCCTCCAGTGGAATGGAAAAGCATACTATTTCTCTGAAAGGTACACCTTATCGAAAACAAATGTGAATACACAGTAGGTAGCAATATCATCTACCAACCGTCACTTTCATAAATGTTTTGGATGTCTGTGTATTCATCAAAAGAAGGCACACTATTTTCCCAAGTGAAAATCTCACATATATGTGCTTTATACATAAGCATATTCAATTAGGTTGACATTCTTATATGAGTAACTCAGGGTGGGAAGACAATGTACCAATGTGGATAGATTACTAAGAAGTTTTGTGCCCAGCCCAGGGTATCCAGACAAGAAAACATTTATTTGTCATAAACAAAGAAAAGACAATTTTTAATGCAGAATAGCTCCTGAAATAGGCAATAAATACCCTATGAATAAAAATAATTCAAAAATTGGGGTTGGAGTTGTGGCACAGTGATGGAGCACCTGTCTAGCACATGTGAGGCATTGGCTTCAATCCTCAGCACCAAGTAAATAAATAAATATACAAAATAAAGATATTATGTCCATCTAAAACTAAATTTTTTAATTCAAAAATCAAAATAAGGTGATTTAGACAATGATAATCAAGTGATAATATATTTTATGAGCATATCTAACAACTATGAGTTGATATGTAAAACATATTAAATAAAGTTTTTGAAACAAAGAAAAATGTAAATGTCAAAGGTAAGTGAATAACTTATAGGTAAATATAAAATATCACCAAAACCCAAATTACAACACACTGGAAATGGGATGAGAGAAAGATGTGGTGACAACCTAGGTATTTATTAGCTGAATATGTTTCAAAAGAGTGAGAATTTGAAATATTTCTATATGTACATTTAATAATGGTTGTTCAAGAAAATAATCCCCACACAAGTAGTGTGGAAATAATGATGCAATGTTTATACTGGAGATGGAAAGAGAAAAATATGAGAAAGGAAACAAGAAAATACAGTTCACATGCACTAGAATATGAAAAAGAAAAATACACACACACACACACATGTCATGGAGATGGAAAGAGAAAAATATGAGAAAGGAAACAAGAAAATACAGTTCACATGCACTAGAATATGAAAAAGAAAAATACACACACACACACACATGTCATGGGTGGGATAGTTGTTACCAACTTAATGCCTGTAGACCCAGTTACTTGGGAGATTGAGGAGTAAGGATCACTTGAGTCTATGAGTTTAGGACCTAGTGGTCAATGTAGTTAAACTCAGTATTAAAAAATATATATATATATAATGCATGAGCAATAGTCATTACTCTTGTGCTGGGTATTTAGCCCAGTGGTTGAGTGCATGCTTACCTTGCATTAGGCCCTTGGTTCAATTCCCAGCATCAGATAGAATAAAGGAAAAAAAAAATTCTTGTTACCAGTAAGTTTTCAAGTACAGAAATAATTCACCTAATTTCTATGAATTTACTTATTTTCCAGATTCAAGAATTCTTTACTATTCTTATGAGTGATTTATGTATAGAACCTTCAGTCTTGTGATGGACTTAAGACCACAATACTGAATTGATAAGCAATGATATTATTTTACCTTACGTACTTGGAAAAGGGTGCCTCCGTATGTTATGGACAGATTGAAAGTGTTCTTTAAGTTTGTTCAAAACATTGAAAGCCCAATGAAATGCACAAAGTGTGCTTGACTAATGATATTAAATACTGTGTATATGTCTTGTTGCTAAAATGGTCTACATATATGGTATATTAGGATCCATGTCAGAGATTTTTTTTATTTATAACAAACATTATTTATAATGTTCCTAGTTGTGAAATCTCTTTCAATAATTTGAGTTTCATCATAACAAACTGTAGTTTCCAAGTAGGCAAAAATAAAGCAATGCCTTTAAATTCAGCTTATTGATGATTCCATATATTTAACCATAGAGTCCAAAAACTATGTAGTGGGAATTGTATCACACAGAATATGCTCTTATGAATTTAGAAAATCTCAGTACAGTGATGACTGATTGTTTTGGATAATCATAAACAATTGGCAAAGCTTTCCTATCAAAATTCATTTTTTTAGAGCTTGGAGGAGTAACACATACCTAAAATACCAATGGCTTGGGAGGCTTAAGCAGGAGGATGTAGAGTTCAAAGCCAGTCTCAGCAAAAGTAAGGCACTAAACAACTCAGACCCTATCTCTAAACAAAATAGGGCTGGGAATGTGGCTCAGTGGTTGAATGCCTCTGAGTTCAATTCCAAGTACCTGCCCCACACACCAAAATCACTTTGTTTAAAGTCTCAAATAGTTTTTTATTAAAAAATATATTCAAAGTTATGATAAATGCTTAACGATATTTAGGCTTCGTAAGTTTTCAGCAATAATGATAAAAATATTGCCATCTCATTCTAAAATATTGTGTAAATAAAGAAGCTAACTTAATATCATAGGAACTAATATGTCAATTTAAGGTACAAGAGACAAATAAAAACAAAACTATTACTAAAATTGATCTGGAACTCTCACTATGAACACATGATAAATAATTTAACTCTATTTTCTAGGATTGTTCATGAATAATACCTAGAAGCAAAGGCAAAAAATGTAGCAATGAACATTCTTATTATTGAAGCTATTATTCTTCATATGAAAGAATGAAATATCTAGTTTTCATTGAAAACCTTGAATACTAAGTTTTGTACAAGAACAATATAATTCTGGAACACAATATAATATCAGAAATCAATAAATATTTTAGAAATGAGGACCCATATCTCAGACAAATGAAATAGTTAATAAAGATAGATTTTTTTATCATTATATCCTACTTGATATAATGGAGAAGAAGATTACAGAAATATAAAGGAATTATACTGTCCCAATTTTTCAATATCTTGTGAAACAGGGAATCTAGAAAATAATTGTCAATATCTGCTGAAATTATTTGCAAATAAACTTATGAAGAATATAGATTTAAAATAACAACATGATTGTTTCTTATTCAGAAATATTAGTTTTTTAGTGTTTGCAGATCAACTGGTATAATACCTCATGTTTAAAAATGATAGAATGAAAGAGAAAACAGTAAGATGACTTCAGTCAATACAGGAAAAGAAATCATTCTACATAATGACACACAAATAATAACAAATCTTAAATAAATAAATAAATACCATAATAAACTGCCTCAAGTTAATAATGAATACATTAAATTAATGAATATTAAAATTATACTTCATGGCCAAAGACTGAATGTTTTACCCTAAAACTATGAAGAAATTTTAAAAAGTAGCAAATTCTATTTTCACTCAAATTGCACTGGGATATATAGCCATTGTTGTAAAAAAGGAAAAATAAATCAGAAAAAATACATACTGAGAAATAAAAATTGATCCTATTCATAGAAAACATCTCAAAACAAAGACAGTTTTACTTATTTTTTCAATTTTCTAATTTGTTTTTATTAGTTATTCATGACAGTAGAAAGCATTTAGACACAATGTCCATAAATAGAGCACAGCTTCTACTTCCTCTGGCTGAACATGGTACTAACTGGATAATTGACTAGAGTCTGTCTAGTTATTATTTAAAGCTATAAACAAGATTTAATAAACAATCCTTGTATTTTGTAGATATCCACACATACACAAAGACATTGATATGTGTATACCTACAAATATCTATGTCCTGATATTTTGTCCACTTTTACTTCATAATATTCACATCATGGTACAGGGAGCTCTATGGAGGACCATGTGTTTAGCACCTGAAGCATCACAGGCTGCATTATAAGGGTAGAAAGTGACAGACAGCATATAAGGGTTCATAATATTATCTTCATTACTTACATGTATTATAACTTTTCGTTATGCAGAGTTTAAAAAGTAAGAACAAGAAAACATGTTGCCAATGATACATGAAGTAAATAAAAATGCAAAGATGCCGAAGGTCAAAGTAGGCAAACTAAATTCAAGGTTAAAATTGGTCAGTGAGTGTTCACCTAATGTTTGTTTTCAGTTCATAAAAGTAAATCATTTATCCTTTATATTGTGAAATACACACTGATGAGCCCAGCTTAATTCCATCTTAAGAGTGGGAGCCATCTCGTCACAAAGTTATTAAAAGTGTTCTTATCTGTTTTTCTATAAAATACTAAGTTTTCCTTTTGGCCTGGCCATACTCTAAAACTTGTTTGGAATTCCTGCCCATGCTCGTAACTCACCCATGCCTGGCTCTCTTTGACCAGGTAACAACCCTCCCTAAAACTTAGTGGTCCCTTATAAATTCTGGCTCTCCTTGACCAGATAACTACTCTCCCTAAAACCTCAGCAGTGCCTCATAAATTCTGATGTTGGAATCTCAATTTAATCCTTACCTTGAAATGTTAAGGCATGGAGATCATTAACCTGCTAGCTGCCCTTGTATAATGATTGCCAGAACCCTGTTAACTATAAGTTCCCAAGGCACCCCCCTTTGTAACTTTTTGTGCTATATAAACCTTTCTTCCCAGAAAGCTGTTGCTGTCCTCTTACACAGCTTTTTGGGTGAGGAGGTCTCTGGTCAGCTCTTTTGTGTACACAATGTAACTTTAATTTGGTTTAAAATTGGAGTCTATAGTTTTTTCTTTGTGTTGTGGTTCAACAGCACACAGCATGAGATAGGCCTTCTTAAAATTTTCTAAGTGTTTGACACTATATTTTTAATTATAAATACAATGTCATGCATAGATCTCTAAAAATTTTTCATTTTGAATAACTAAAAATGTTTACCCATCGAACATCAAATCCTGAGTTCTTAACATCCCAGTCACAGACTACTACCATTTCCCTTCCTATTTTGGTCAGTTGGACTAGTTTAGATCCATCTTGTATTTGGAAAAATGCTCTAATTGTATAAATATCCAAAGTGTATAAATATACCAACTTCTCCACATCCTTGCAGCACTTATTAATTTTAAAATTTTCTAATAATGATTATCTTAACCACTTTGAGTTAATAAATCATTTCCCTGATGATTAATAATGCTGAGCCCTCTTTAAATTTACACGTTGCCATTTGTTTTCTTGAGAAATACCTGCTCAAGTCCTTTGAAAATTTTTTTCCACCTGTGTTATGGTTTTTGGGGGGGTTGCTTTTTTTGCCACAGAGTTTTATGAGTTTCTTGAAAATTTTGGATATTAAACATGCATCACATATTCAGTTTGCAAGTATTTTGTCCCATTGCCTTTTGATTTTGTTGATTGCTCCTTTGCTACACTGAAGCTATTGTCTAATGCAGTCTGCTTTGTCTGTTTTCCCTGTTGTTTATGTTTTGGTAAATATATAAGATATTTTTTAAGATTAATCTCATGAAGTTTTATCCTGTTTTCTGCTATGAGTTTTATGGTTTCAGGTCTTACATTTAAGTCTCTAGACATATTTGAGTTGATTTTTAATGTATAGTGTAAGATAGGGATCCAATTCCACGGTTTTGTTGTTGTTTTACAAATTTAAGGTGAATGTAAGATTTTCTGAACACCATTGGTGAAGAAATTGTCCTTTCTGCTTTGTGTATTTTTAGCAATATTTGTTGAACATCAGTTTTTTAATATGTGTATGGTTTTATTTATGGGCTCTCTTCTCTTTTGCATTGATTCATTTGTCTGCTATTACTTTACCTCACTTTTAAAATTACTATAACATTGAAATTTGGATTCAGGAATCATGAGGTCTCTAAATCTATTTTTTTATCAAGATTATTTTGGATATTCAGGGTTTATGTGGTTATATATTAATTTGAGGGGTTTCATACTTGTGTAAAAACTGCTATTGGCACTTGACAGGAATTTATCTAAATCTATATTTGATTTGGGTAGTATGGTTGCTTTGGGAGCCTCCCAATCTCTGGACACAGAATGTCTTTCTATTTATTTGTATCTTTAAATTATTTCATCAATATTTTATAGTTTTAAATGTGCATATATTTCATATTTCAGTTAATTTTATTTGTATAGTATTTTATTTTAGTTTTAATTTCTTTATACATGGATTGTTTGTTCAACTCCCTTTTTGGTTTGTTGTGGTTACTGTACAGGAATAATTTTACATGTTGATTTAGTATCTTACAACTATATAAATTACTGAATTTACTAGTCTAATAGATTTTTTTTAATCTTCAAGGTTTATATGTAAATGTCATGCTATCAGTGAGCAGAGATAAATTTACTTCTTCATTTTCTATTAAAATATATTTTACATCTTTTTCTTGCCTAGTTGCTCTAACTAAAATTTCTAGTATACTGAAAAGAAGTAAAAATATTTGACATAATTCCCTTATTTCTTATTGTGGTTGAATAAATTTCAGTTTTTCATGACTGTATATTATATTTTCTGTGGAACTTTATATAAGGTCTTTACTATAGTGAATTAATTTCCCTCCATTTTTTGTGTTCGGATAGATTATTAGATTTTTTCAAATGTAGTTTCTGGGTCTATTGAGATAATAATATGGTCTGTGCCTTGTTTTATATTACTATGGTAGATCACTTTGTTTGCATTTCATATATTAACTATCCTTTCCATCCCAGAAATAAACACTTGGTCATGCTGTATGATATTTCTAACGTACTATTAAATTTATTTGGCTAGTGTTTTACTTTGAATTTTTACATCTCTGTTCATTAGGGAAATTGACCTGAAATTTTATTTGTACTGTTCTTTTCTAGTTTTACTATTAGGGTAATGTTGTTCTCATAAAATGACTTTGTCATTATGCTGTCTTCTTGAATTCTTTTGGAGGAGTTTGGAAAATCTTGATAATAATAAGTCCTTAGATATTTCCTAAATTTTACCAATGGAATTTTTAGATCTTGAATTTTATCTTTTCAGAGTTTTTTGATTATTGATTCATTCTTACTAATTATATATCTGTTCAGATTTTATTTTTCTTCATGATGCAGCCTAAGTAAACTGTCATGGGAGGCACTATTAATAATTATTCGAAGGTGGATTGTCTTTATATGCAAGTGTATAATCAATCACACTAACCATCAAATATAAACAATTAATGCAAAATGTATGGGTGTGTCAGAGCACCCCAACTAGCATTTAATGCATTCTAATTAAACACTATAAGCAAATCACACAATTCTAGGGCAACCCCAAGCCCCAAAATACCTCCAATGCCGCAGGACTTCTCTTAGCCAAAGAGCAGATGTTGACCTTGTCTGATGGTTCTCTTCTGCCAATGGCTGGATTTTAGGGAATGGTGGAGTCAGTCCAGGGACAGAGAGCAAGGAGGCCAGTCTCACCAATGTCCTTCAAGCAAAATTCTTCAATGTGGCAGGAAAAGCAATTTAAATACAGTTCCAAATTGGTGGTGTATGTCAGTGTTTGGTTACACCTGGTGAAAGTCAATGTCCATTGGTCATGTCCAATGAGGTGATGTAATTGCAACTGAGCATATCCAAGGAGCTATGCCCAGGAGACATTAAGTAACAATTGTTACCAGTCATTGTTGAGCTTGCCTATGGCTAGTACCCCTCTTTATCAATTACAAGCAGACATGACTAAGCAGTTTTGACTATCAAAAATGAATGAAATGGATGCTGCTTCTGAAAACTTAAAAAATGGATCAACCTAATGATGTTAGCAACCTAAGTGCATAGATCCTTCTATGAGGTTTTGGGAGATACTATTGTGACAGCAAAGATAGGCAGTTTTTCAATAGCTTTTCTATCAAGTATTTTTGGTAGAGCCATGGACTGACCAAAAGGCAGGTGGACTTGGATTTAGACTACATATAAATCACTCAGATATTCATTTGGATCTCTCCTGTTCAAAGCAAATCAGAAGTTTAATGTTTCAAACATATGCACCTGCATTGAAATGGCAGCATTATGATCAGGTCAGTCTGTTTCTAATTAAAGCCTGATGTGACTGAATTGCATTAGTGAGTTGTCTGCACACCAAGAAACAATTGTTTCATTATGAAAAGAAGGTAGAATAGTGGATCAGATCATCCAGAAGTGATGTTCCTGGAAAAATATTACCAACACATGTACTTGAATTACATTAATATTGAATTTTACTTGATTAATTCCCATTGTAGAAGCATGGTTATGTTTTTAATAATATTGCTTAATAATTATATTCCATAATTTAGTTTGCTTATGCTCCATCAGTTATTATTGCAGTGCATTTGAAAATTGCATATGTGTTAAGAATATTTTCAAAGGAAATTATCTAAGTAGGTGAAATTCTCTAATTCTTATCTAGAATACATCTCATTTTGGTAGTGATTCCGAATTCTAACGAAAGTTATAGTATAAAAAATTCTTGAAATTATTTTTCTTTGGTGGTATTTATAAAGTTAAGCAGAAATAGAAATGAATGTTTTAAATAAATTAGATTATGTTGATACTATTTTTATAATTTTCAGATATCATAAAATAATTTATATATTTTATAATTTGAGAGTATAATTTAAAGCATTAATTGGGTTTTTAAAGTTGATCTAGCTGGGTGCAGTGGCTCACACCTAGATTCAGAGCCACTCAAGAGGAGTGAGCAGAAGGATCACAAGTTTGAGGCCAGGATCAGCAATTTGTTGAGATCCCCAGAAACTGAGTAAAACTCTGTTTCAAAATAAAATGCGAAAATGACTGGGGGTTGTAGCTCAGTGATTAATTGTCCTAGGCTCAATTTCCAGTACCCTAAAATAACTAACTAAATAAAGACAACAGACCTACTTGGTATTTTAAGGTTAATTTCTATTGTTTCTATTAAATTTTGAGTTTCATAATAACATAAAAGATCAGTAAAGTTAAGCTAACAAGTTGATGTTGTGTATTGATGTATATTAAGTGAAAATTAAATACCTGGTTATAATTCAAAGCAATTTATTTAATAAAAGTATTTAAAACTACATGTAATATTATTTAATTTTATTGTATCCAGTATATTTTTATATTAGCAATGTATGAAAAAATAAAACTCAAGAACAATAAATAAATTTCAATATTTTCATTTTTAGTACATGGTCTATAAATTTGAGAATGGTTAGGTTTATTTATTTTAAGTTATAGCCATTCTCTAATCACTGACATTTCCTAAAAAATAAAAAATAAGTAAGCCAATAAATAAGGGGTATATATTATATATGGATGTACATATGCCCATATATACAATTAAACATATATACATGTGAAATTATGTGTGCATACATTTCTAGCCAGAAAACTCAGTACTATAATATTTGAGATAGTCTTCATATAATCTTTTCTTCTTCAGATCAACTTCATTATTTTTAGTACTATCTCAATATATTTATATATTAGTAAGTATATATTCAGAGCACCAGTAATGTAAGTTTTCACTATTACTAGAGGTAGTAGTAAATTAGTATTCTTTCTTGTTCCTCATGTCTATAATCCATTAAATTAAAGTTTGTCATACAAATAGGCAATTTAGCTGGGTGTGGTGGTGCATGCCTGCAATCCCAGAACCTCAGGGACTGAGGAAGGAGGATCTTGAGTTCAAAGCCAGCCTCAGCAACAGCAAGGTGCTAAGCAACTCAGTGAGACCCTGTCTCTAAAGAAAATCCAAAATAGGGTTGGGAATGTATCTCAGTGTTTGAGTGTCGCGAGTTCAATCCCAGGTATAAAAAAAAAAAAAAAAAAACAAACCAAACAACAACAACAACAACAAAAAACCCAGAAACAAAAACAAATAAGAAATTTGAAAAGACACCAAACATTTGATTTACTGAAATTAATCAAAATAAAAATCAATAAATTTATGACTACCACCCTTATTCTATGAGCAACATACTATGTAGTGATATGCATAATTTTTTGATTTGCTGAATACAAAGCTATAATTCCATTGGTATTGACCTAATAAGCATTTTTATGGGCTATATTACAGTTTATAATCTAATTGCCTATATAAACCTCCTTTCCTATGACATGACAACTCAGTGATGGACAGATCAAAATCTGGTGACCACATCTTCTTTTCTGGATATGCATTACCAATGTGCCAGGGGCTGATTCATACACCGTACATAATTGTTTTCATCCAAGTGTAAAGCAAAAATTCTGCAGTCGGACAAATGTGATAGTAATTGGATGAAGCCCAAAACGTTGTCTGATAAAAGAGTTTTGCCAGCAGCTCATATTGCTTTTTCTCAGTGCTTGATATTTGTCAAAACATTTGCAGCTATTTTTTGCAAGCTTTAGAGCAAAGTGTAACATAACTTTTTTCTTCTTATATAGGAACATAACTTTCCATGATGTTTCAGTATTTATGTTCTCTTCCTGCATTTAGTAATATAATTCATCAACTTTAAGCTTGCAAATGTTATTTTATACTATTCTATATAAAGCTACAAATTGCTTTCTTAGAGAGCAACAAACTGCTACTTCGAAAATGATATGAAACTTTAGTGGCTTCATGCCATTATTTATATGGTTGCCAGGAAAAGCACTGAAATCTGGAGCAAATGGATCTCCAGCTCAAATTAAGTTTCTTTTCTCCATATTTTTGTAATGAGACTTTTACGTATTTTTAGTTTTTGGGGTGACTTAGTAACATTCTGTAGCCATAGACTTTATTGTCCCTGTAGTTGCTGGAGTTCTATTAATTGTTTAAAATAAATAATGTGATTTTCCGTTTTTATTAAGGATTTGTATCATTCTTTTGATTGGTGATTTTATGCTGCAATCATCGCTGAATCTTGATCAGTTTTATAATACAGCAATGAAAAAGCAATTATAACAAATATACATATTAATGCAAATCATAGTAGGCTAAGATTATCTTGGTCAATATCATAGACTAGGTGGCCAAAACAATTAAAAATTACTTCTTCACATTTCTGGAGACTGGGAAACCTAAGATTCAGGTGCCAGTAAATTGAGTTCCTAGTGAGGACTCTCTTCCTGGTTTTCAGTTGGCCTTATTTGTGTAGTGGGGAGAGTCAGGAAGAAAAGCATGCTATCAAGATTTCTCATGTCTCTGCCTCTTTCTTTCTTTCTCTCTTTCTTTTCTTTTCTTTTTTCTTTCTTTCTTTGTTTTTTAACATTTTAAATTTTTTATTAAAATATAAAAACTATACATGTCTATGAAATACAGTGTGCTATTTCAATACTTGTATACAGAATAATTAACATTTCCATCTTGTGATCATTCCTTTATGCTTGCAGACTTTGAGCATCTCTCTTCTAGTTATTCATAAAACATATAGTACATTGTTGTGAACTGCATAGTATGCTCCCTGTTCTATAGAACACTAGAACTGCTTCAATTGAACTGTATTTGGATACCTGTTACATAATATCCCATTGTCTACCCTGTCCCTACATTTCCATCCTTTGATAATCAAATATTTCACATTCCTATTGACTTTGTTTTGTTTTGATTTTTGTTTTGGCACTGGAGATTGAACCCAGGGGCACTTTACCACTGAGCTACATTCCCAAAACTTTTTTTTGAAACAGAGTCTTGCTGAACTGCTGAGACTCTCACTAATGGGCAGTAGAATAAAATAGACACTAGTATTGCTGTGCGTATATATGTGGCCGCATGACCAATGTGATTCTGCAACCTGTACACTTGGTAAAATGAGTAATTATACCCCATTTGATTCAAATATATGATATGTCATTGTCATGAACAACTAATAAAAAAAATGAAGTGTACAATTCAGCGAAAAAAAAAAGAATGATATATAATTTGTAGCCAAATGGATGAAACTAGAGGACATTATATTAAGTAAAATAAGTCAGGTAAAGAAAGATAAATTTGACATGTTCTCTCTCACATTGGCTGCTAAAACATTAGTAAAAGCTAGATGTGGTGGTATATGCCTATACTCTCAGTGACACAGGAGGCTAAGGCAGGAGGATTGCAAATTCAAGGCCAGACTCTTTTTTTTTTTTTTTACATACTTAACTAAAATTTTGTGGGAGTAGGATGTGGCTCAATGGTAGAGTGCATGCCTTACATGTGTAAAGCACTGGATTTGATCCTCATCACCACATAAAAATAAATACAGGTATTGTGTCCATCTACGACTAAAAAAGCCTAAAAATTAAAAACATATAAATCAATTATTGCTTGCTAAAAAATAGTTTCCCTTAATTATTTTTAAAAATTCTTCCCTTGAGTATATTTCTGTTGTTTGTATTGTTCTGTTTTACTTTTAGGAGATTTCAAATTGAATGTAGTTGTTAGATTGAAGAATGCTACAAGAAGGAAAACAGGAAAAACTCTTTTCTACTATTGCTCCAGAAA
The DNA here is from genome assembly GCF_052094955.1 of Ictidomys tridecemlineatus. NCBI lineage: Eukaryota > Metazoa > Chordata > Mammalia > Rodentia > Sciuridae > Ictidomys > Ictidomys tridecemlineatus. The sequence goes on from NC_135477.1 coordinate 229,982,018, forward strand.
ATGAATATATTTCCAAAATTGTGTGGTGAATAAACTGGTGAATTACAAGAATGCACAAAACATTAGTTTGTCTTATTTACAGGAAGGAGAATTTATGAAAGTGGACATTTTGCTCTGTTTTCTAATAGATAATGATCATATTTGAATCATTTTAGGTATTGCCAATGGTGTTCCATAGGACTTAGCCTTAATTGCAAAGTCTAGACAATAGAAAACAGAGCAAAGTCGTAAGTCATCAATTTGCAATGGGTCCTGTGGATTTCATATTTTCAGCAACAAACACAGATGCAATATATATATATTTTAAATTGTAGCACCTATTCTGAATATAGGAACTATTTTCTTTCTCATGACTCCATTAACAATACAGTATAACAACTATTTGCATAGTATTTACATTGGATTAGATATTATAAGTAATTTAAGGATGATTTGAAGTATACAGAAGGATGTGTTCAGTCTGTATGCAAATATTACCCATTTTATCTAAGGAAATTGAACATCAGGGAATTTTTATATTCCTGGAGGGTCCTGGAAGCAATCCTCTATAGATATCAAAGGATGACTATATTGTCATGTAAAAAACTATTAAATTTTAATCCAGTTGTCTGAAAAGGATTGATGCTTGCCTCTTTTTAAATGGACACTAATCCCATCATGAGAGCACAACCCTCATGATTGTGATTTAAGTTCTTCCTAAAGGCTCACTTCCAAACACCAACACATTGGGGTTTAGGCTTTAACATATGAATCTGAAGGGGGCACAAACTTTTAGTACATAAGGAAGACCAAAGAGAGAATGTGGTTTCTTTAGGGCATGCAATGCCTGTGAGGATGCAATCTGATCATTGCAGCATTTCTATAAAAAATTATTATTTGACTTTCATTTAAAATGGTGAAATACAGATAAAATAAAAATTATTTCTTTCCATTAGGCTCTAAAAATGGCACATTACTAATATATAATATCACAGAGCATTAAGTGCCACCAGCAATTCAAAGATGATGTTTTGAAGTTGTGCATGGGATGGATAGATTTCAATGGAACACTTTGAATCTTTACACATTGCACTATACTATGAAAACATGAAATGCTTTGAAAATTATACATCATTTATGAGACTAAAGCTGTTAACAAACTGGATATTTATACTCAAAGAAGATATTAACTCTCTATTACATCTCTTTTTTTTTCCCACTATAACAACCAATGAGTTTCTGTCCTTTTTTAGTAAATGGGAATAATAATAGTTTCTGATAGGGCTCAAAGTAAATAAAAATAATCAGACATCTAGCCATAAACTATAGTCCACATAATAGACCAATGTGCTTAAAGGTTATTGGGACTGAGTGTGTTACATCAAAGGCAAGCAACCAAACTCTTCCACATATACTTTCTTAAGTCTGCTTAAAAAACCTGTAAATTTATATCAGACATGTCTAATTTTTGGTTTTTAATTGATCTTTTAGGTTTTGAATATTCTTTAAGAGTATGATACTAGGATTTGAGAGATATTAAAGTTGTACTTTCAGAAAAAAATATTAACTCTATTTCAAAACCTCTGCTCTCTTTCAATACTGACTTTTAGGCTGAATATTGCCTGTGATCAGGAATACATCTTATGAGGATTATGCCACTCCAAACTCTCCAATGGATTGTCTGTTTATACTGTGCAAAAAAAAGATGTATTCCTGATTAATAGCCATATATATATATATATATCCCATCTCAGATTCGGTCAAGAGTAAAATTTTGTAGATGATGTTTTTAAAATATATAATAGATCTAACAAAACTAATATTCTTCAGTGACATATTTCTTATAACATAAATATCACCAAATAGTTCATATATTTATTATTTAATAAATATTCAAATATTTTAATCTTCATTTTTAAGGGCAGAAAATATCAGAAAAATCTAGTTTTTTTGACCAAGGGAAAAATGAACAAATATTCATGTAGTTTCAGTTATATTTTAGAGAAATAATTCAAAATAAATATTGGACATATTTTCATAAAATACAATTGTGAAAATAGTGTGCACACCCAAGGGCTGAATTGTGAAACTGTCAAGCTTTAATGGCCTTTTTTGATTACCTCACAGTCTCTTCACCCACAGTGGAGAGATTAGGAGCTCTACACAAAATCACTTTTCTATTTATTGTGTATTTCTTCCTTAAATAACTAAATGAAAATCATATTGTTATAAACAAAGGAGTTCATTCAAGTATTACTGTCATAATACAAATTTTCTCTTCTAAGTGATGATGTTTTATGGTGTTTGTATAATGATATAGAGAAATACTTTTCACTATTCCAAAGTTTTAGGTCTTTCACTTTATTTTTTTTTTAGTTGTAGGTGGACATAATACCTTTATTATATTTATTTTTATGTGGTGCTGAGGATTGAACCCAGTGCCTCACAGGTGCTAGGTGGGGACTCTGCCATTGAGCCACACACTCAGCCCCAAATCTTTCACTGTTATAAATTGTAGTTTGTCCCCGTAACTATTTTCTTTTAATTGTTATTTTGCATATAGTGGGCACATGCCAGTTTACTAAATGTTGCTGAATTTGTATCGAATAAATACCATCAGCGATTTCATAGCTTATGTATAAGAAATTATTTTCCACTTTCACTTTGTCACACTGCACATTTGAAAACACAGCCCATAGATAACAATTACTAATGGCTTGCATTTGTGTGTTTAACTGTATCCCCCAAAATAAGTTTACCTATTTTTGAAGATGTCTTCTAACTCCCATTTAAATATTAATATGTAGGTATGTAAAACTAGAATTCTTTACAATGAAATTACCTTCATCATACTATAGACATCAATTGTGCATTTCTTAACACTGTAATATTTCTTAATTAAGTTGATTTGAAAGCCAACATATATGAATAAAATATTTACAATATTTGACATAATATTTAGATCTTAGTTTACTGCTACTGTTTTGAATTCCTTTCTCTCATCTCTGACATGAGAAGCATAGTTCCTGGACATATCTTATGCTTTATGCAACACACTGTCTCAAATATTTGACACATTTCTCCAATTTTCTGATTTAAGTCTTTTTTTCAAATCTCGCAGGGTCCACACAGGGCACCAATATGGCATTCTAACAGTATGGAAGATTGGCACATATCCAGGGTTCACCCTTAAGAAATGGAAGAAAGGATCAAAAAACAGTGGTACATACCTGTGATTTCAGCAACTCAGGAAACTGTGTTTGGAGGATCACAGATTTAAGTCCAGTCTGGGCAACTTAGCAAGACCTGGTGACAGAGTAGAATGTCCTTGGTTTCCATCCCCAGTACTGGAAAAAAGGAAGGAAGAAAGGAAGGAAAGAAGGAATAGAGGAAGGGAGGGAGAAAGGAAGGGAAGGAATCTGAAAGAGTATGGTTAATTGCAGTTTCAACATTAGAGGGCTATTTCTGAGGTTGAGGCTGCACATTTCCAATAACAGACTTAAAAAAGACAGTGCCAATATCAACCCCTGTTAACCAGCTCGATTGTAATATACAGTCCCTCATGTCTTCTCACTTTTCTCTTAGATTCTCACCCCTGTTAATTCTTGATTCCAAACATCACTTCTAAAATCCCTTGTCTGAACTGTCTTTGTCTCAGCTTCTGTGTACAGTAAAAACCAAGCCATACAATGGAAGCCAGGTGGTGGACATGTGGACAGTATTGTCACAGTGAAGAAGATTTTTCTCTGGGCTGGATTTGAGTGAGATAAAGAGTTATCCAATAATTCTAGACTATTGACAGTAGAGACAAAATTAAGACTATGAAGATAGTGTCAAAACTGATTTTGTCAATTGCAAAATCCTTGCATATTGTCCTTTTGGGAAAATAAAGGAAGCTGAAACAGATATTCCCAACAACAACAACAACAAAAACAAACATGCATAGCCTCTGCATCACTGTTTCTGAGGAGAGCCACTTCTCCTGTCTGGTATATGTAAAATTATCACTTGAAATGGATACATTGCAATGTAGTGCTTGTCATTAGCAAGCTTTGCTTCCCTTTTATTAAAAGTTGGTGATAACTATGGTAAACTCAATGTTTATTTTATAGCAACAGTATCATTGGAGGGATTTCAGAAGACTAACACACACAGGTGATAAGGGACTTGCAGGAGTGAGTCTTCAGTGAGTCTCTTCTGATGAGAGTTGGCAAGGAAGATAGCTGAATAAGGGATCAGATATTGACATGGCAGATTTCTCCTGAGTTTCAGAATTTAATTTCCTGTCCAGAGAAAATAGGACATATCTAATATGCTACAAAGATACTCCTTGCATATTGTCCATTTGGGAAAATAAAGGAAGCTGGAACAGATTTGCCAAAACTGTTGCTAGAACTTTGAGGAAGGTTGAGACTGGACATGTGGTAATTGATGAATTGCTGCTTTATGGGGCGGGTGCTGGTCCATCAACCAAACACAAAAGAGAATTCTAAAGTGTGAGTAGCACTGGTGACCACAGAAAGTGCTGTGCTTAATGCCTTATCAGGTCAGAGTTGGCAGAGGGGAAGAGGACGTTGATCTATGTTCTCTGAAGCATTTCTACAAAAGTAAGAATCAGTTGCTAGCACTTAAGCCTCAGATGTGGTTTGTTGTATAACAAGGGGCAACACATGCTGGGAAACTAGTATCTTGAACTGCCAGTATCTGCAAATAACTAAATGTTCATGCTGTTTTTAGGGACAATGTAGATTAGAAGACTAGTATGCATAGGTTTTCATAAAGCAAAACAGTCAAAGTGACTTGTACACTCAAACGTGTATCAAAAGTATCCAAAAAGTAGGAGGAAATTTAAAAATTAAACAGGAGAAATTATGTGAGAATAGTAGCATTAATTTTTGAATGTTCCTAAGCCTGTCATAAAAACATGTGGAGCTACTAAAAAAATCAAAATCAAATGTCTCTGAGAAACATCTGTAACTATATAGGTTGGTAAGAACATCAGTGTCCCATTTGATGGGGATGCCTTAACAAAGTCCCATACACTGAGTATCTCAGAACAACAGAATTTATTACTTCTGGGACCTTATATATATAATCAACTGTTGATAGGGCCATGTTTCCTCTGAATTTGTGATAGAAGAATTTTGTGATAGATATATAGAAAATATATGTTCTAGGCTTCTCTCCTACCTCCTGGTAATAGTCATATCTTGTCATGCATTTGGATATCTCCCTTATCCCTTCACATAATGTTTGCTCTATGTGTAGAAAATATCACCCTTCATCTTCATTAAAAAAGAAGATGATGGCACACACATATAGTCCCAGAGCCTTGGGAGGCTAAAGCAGGAGGATCGAGAGTTCAAAGCCAGTCTCATCAAAAGCAAGCTGTTAAGCAACTCAGGAAGACCCTTCCCCTAAATAAAATACAAAATAGGATTGGGGATTTGTCTCAGTGGTCAAGTGTACCTAAATTCAATCCCTGCTACTCCCTCAAAAACAAAAAATCCTCAAGAAACAGATCTATCATATTAGAATCAACCATAATGACCTTATGACCTTATTGTAACTTGATCATGTACCAAGACTATCTTCAGATACGTCTATATTCACAGGTACTGAAGGTTGGAATTTCAACATATTTTGGGGGTATACACAATTCAAAACATAATACTCAATAGTCATTAAATAAATATGGAATTTACAAATTTCCTTCAGCCAAATAAAGAGTCTTATTGGAATCAGATAGCATGTTAGAGGAATCAACACAGAAACAAGACGCTGATGCTCTTAAGGACTGGAGAAAGTCAACATATCAAACAAATCCTCACTGACAAGTATATGTCATAATCTTAGCAGAACATTGGCAGGATTTTGCAAGACCCAATTTATGGGTACAGTAAAGTAGCACCAGAGATTTGGAAAGAGTAAATATTGGGGAATGTGACTTGTTGACACTAGCAAACAAAAATACCTTTGAGGACAAACTCTTGCCTTAAAGGTGTAAAATCTAAATTGAATAAGACAGACATTAGGAGAAAAGAAGAGAGATGAAACAGATAAAAAGTGGAGGAGTAAATTGGAAGAGGCAAATGGCAGAATGTTGACATATTTTTGTCACTTCTTAGCAACAATTGAAAACAAAACTAAGTCCCTGAAGCTAGATGATGAGAGATTCTATTTTTCAATCCTTGCTGAAAGTGCAAACAATTCATATCGACTAAACATAAAAAGAGAAAAAGATTGTAATTGAATCCTATACAATATTAGGGGAAAAAAAAAGACCAAGAATCCGATAAGATCCTTATCGGGGCTGGGGATGCGGCTCAAGTGGTAGCGCCCTCGCCTGGCATGTGCAGGGTACTGAGTTAGATCCTTGGCACCACATAAAAATAAAAAATAAAGATGTTGTGTCCACCGAAAACTAAAAAATAAATATTAAAAATTTCTCTCTCTCTCTCTCTCTCTCTTAAAAAAAATTTTTAAAAAAAGATCCTTATGAACAGTGATGACTAATGGCAAAGATATGCCTATGAAACCGAAACTGTAAGGTGTCACCTAAAATCTTGTACCAGACAGCACTAAACTTGTTAGGAATCCTTTATTCAAAAGTCATTGCAAAGAACATGCCTGCCAGCGAAGAGGCAGCACATACAATGCCTCCGTGGTAAGGGGATCAGAGAGACTCATTAATACACCCACATGCGTCCTGCTGGGAAACTTCAAGCAAATTTCCTCTGAAAGGAGATCTTCCTGGAACTAGTAAGTTTAATAGGAGGTGTTAGATTGTCACAAAATACTGAATCTCGGCAACCCAGAGCAGGGGCACAGTCCCGCCGGGGGCCGCCGAATGGCCGCTGCCTACACATTGCAGTGAGCATAGGAGCGGACACTAACCGCCTGGACCCCTGCGAGCGGGCTCTGTGAACCCAAGCCGACCGCCGCCCACGAGCGGCAGCGAGTTTAGGAGCAGGAGCGACCTGCCCAGGTCCCGCGAGCTGGCTTTCTGAATCGCAGCTGGCGCAGGCCACACCCTGCATTGTTCGTGGGAACCATTGCTGCCTGCCTGGATCCCCTCGGGCGGGCCCTGTGAACCCAAGCCGACCGCCGCCCACGAGCGGCAGCGAGTTTAGGATTAGGAGCGACCTGCCCGGGTCCCGCGAGCTGGCTCTCTGAATCGCAGCTGGCGCAGGCCACACGCTGCATTGTTCTTGGGAACCATTGCTGCCTGCCTGGATCCCCACGGGCGGGCCCTGTGAACCCAAGCCGACCGCCGCCCACACGGGGCATCGAGTTTAGGAGCAGGAGCGACCTGCCCAGGTCCCGCGAGCTGGCTCTGTGAATCCCAGCCGGCGCAGGCCACACGCTGCATTGTTCTTGGGAACCATTGCTGCCTGCCTGGACCCCCGCGGGTAGGCCCTGTGAACCCAAGCCGACCGCCGCCCACACGCTGCAGCGAGTTTAGGAGCAGGAGTGGCCTGCCTGGGTCCCCACAGCCCGGCTTTGTGAACCGCCCACACGTAACATCGAACTTGGGAGCAGTTGCTGGCTGTCTGCCTGTCCCCCCTCCCTCCCCCGGGCTGGCTTGGTGAACCTCAACCAGCCGCTGCTCACACGGCGCAGTGAACTTGGGAGCTCGCGCTGCCTGCTTGGCTGCTTGGGCCCCCCGCAGACCAGCTCTGTGAACCGCCACTGGCTACCACCAAGCGGCCGCTGCCTACACCCTTGCAGTGAGTGGGGGAGCAGACACTGCCTGCCCGGCCCCGAGGGCCCGACTCTGTGAACCTCCTCTGGTGGTTTGGAGCTGCAGACGACCACCCTCCACCTGCCAACCCAGTGCTGCAAACGACCCCTGACCAGCTCTGCAAAAGGCCCCGCCCACACAGCGAACAGCAGGAATGGAGACCCACCCAATCGTGGAGGAAGTACCGCTGCACAGTGATTGAATCTCGCCTACTGAGAGGAGAAACTTGGCCTGGTGGGCATAGCTCCACCCACTGGAAGAGCAGAACTCTAGGACTGCATTTATAAAATTTTTTTTTTTTTTACTGTCTTTTTAAATGTTTTTTAATCCATCTTATTTTATTTTATTCTATTTTTTAAATCTCATTTTCCATTTCTACTATTATTATTTCTCTTTAAATCCCTTTTAATCTTCTATTCTTTTCTATCCTTCTTTTCTCCTGTCTTTACATCTCTTTTTAATTTTCTTATTCCCCCTTCCTTGAATTCTACCTGCTTACTCTTATTCTCTTTAGTGACTTCTACCCATCCCTTCTAATACCTTTCCTCCCAAGCTTCAAATATATTTATAGGAGTAAACAGTAACTCAGCAGTCAAACAGAACAAGAAACAATATGAACAGCATGAAAAAGCAAGGAAGAAAAGGAGTGCAAACAATGCAGGGCAGCCTAAATATTCAGGAGGATATAGAACCACCAGAAAAATGGTCATATAAAGAACTCATGGAACACCTGAGACAGATGGAACGGAACCTTAAAGAGGATACAAGACAGCAAATTCAAGCAGCGAAGGAACACATTGAGAATGTATTACACAAACAGATAAAGGAAGAAGTTAAGCATCTTTATCAGGAGATAGAGACTATAAAAAAGAATCAAACCATAATCTTAGAAATGAAGGAAACTATAAACCAAATTAAAAACTCAAATGAGAGTATCATTAATAGAGTGGAGCAAGTAGAAGCTAGAACATCAGATAATGAAGACAAAATATATCATCTGGAAAAGAGGCTAGCCATCTCAGATAGGCTGGTTAAAAATCATGAGAGAAGCATACAAGAGATATGTGATAATATAAAAAAACCAAATTTAAGAGTCATTGGGATAGAGGAAGGGATAGAGATTCAAACAAGGGGAATGAGTAATCTACTAGATGAAATAATCACAGAAAACTTTCCAGAATTAAAAAAGGAAACAGATATTCAAATTGTAGATGCATACAGGACACCGAACATACAAAATCACAGTAGACCAACGCCAAGACACATTGTTTTGAAGATATCCAATATACCGAACAAAGAGAAAATATTAAAAGCTACAAGAGAAAAGAGAAAGATTACATTCAGGGGTAAACCAATAAGGTTAACAACGGACTTCTCAACTCAGATGCTGAAAGCGAGAAGATCCTGGAATAACGTATTTCAAACACTGAAAGACAATGGATGCCAACCAAGAATTCTGTACCCAGCAAAATTAAGCTTCAGATATGACAACGAAATAAAAATCTTTCACGATAAACAAAAACTAAAAGAATTTGCAGCCAGAAAACCAGCGTTGCAAAGCATCTTGAGCAAAACACTTCACGAGGAAGAAACGGAAAACAATAACCAAAGCCAACAGTGGGAAGTACCTTAGTAAAGACAGACGGAGGGGGGAAAACTAATCATGGTGAAACAAACGCAACTAAAAAAAAAAAAAAAAACGAGATAAATAATCAAATATGGCTGGAAGTACAAACCATATATCAATAGTAACTCTAAACATTAATGGTTTAAACACTCCAATAAAGCGACATAGGCTGGTAACATGGATCAAAAAAACAAATCCAACAATATGCTGTCTCCAGGAGACTCACCTGACTGGAAAAGACATACACAGGCTAAAGGTGAAAGGTTGGGAAAAAATATACCACGCACACGCTCCTCGCAAGCAAGCAGGGGTGGCCATCCTCATATTGAATAAAATCGACTTCAAGACTAAGTGAATCCAAAGGGATAAGGAAGGACATTATATACTGTTAAAAGGAACCATTAAACAACAAGACATAACAATTATCAATATTTATGCACCAAATAATGGCGCTTCGAAGTTTATAAAACAAATTCTCCTCAAGTTCAAGAATCAAATAGACCACAACACAATAATTATGGGTGACTTCAACACACCTCTCTCACCATTGGACAGATCCTCCAAGCAAAAGTTGAATAAAGAAACTATAGACCTCAATACCACAATCAATAACCTAGACTTAACTGACATATATAGAATATACCAACCATCATCGAATGGATATACTTTTTTCTCAGCAGCACATGGATCCTTCTCAAAAATAGACCATATATTATGCCATAGGGCAACCCTCAATAAATATAAAGGGGTAGAGATTATACCATGCATTTTATCTGATCATAATGGATTGAAACTGGAAATTAATGATAAAAGAAGGAAGGGAAAATCCAATATCACATGAAAATGAACAATATGTTACTGAATGATCAAAGGGTTACAGAAGACATAAAGGAGGAAATCAAAAAATTCTTAGAGACAAATGAAAATGCAGACACAACCTATCGGAATCTATGGGACACAATGAAAGCAGTTTTAAGAGGGAAATTCATTGCCTGGAGGTCATTCCTCAAAAAAAGGAAAAATCAACAAATAAATGAGCTCACACTTCATCTCAAAGCCCTAGAAAAGGAAGAGCAAAACAATAGCAAATGCAGCAGAAAGCAAGAAATAATTAAAATCAGAGCAGAAATCAATGAAATTGAAACAAAAGAAACTATCGAAAAAATTAACAAAACTAAAAGTTGGTTCTTTGAAAAAATAAACAAGATTGACAAACCTTTAGCCATGCTAACGAAGAGAAGAAGAGAGAGAACTCAAATTACTAACATAAGGGATGAAAAAGGCAATATCACAACAGACGCCACAGAAATACAGAAGACAATTAGAAACTATTTTGAAAACCTATATTCCAATAAAATAGAAGATAGTGAAGACATCGATAAATTTCTTAGGACATATGATTTGCCCAGACTGAGTCAGGAGGACACACACGATTTGAACAGACCAATATCAATGGATGAAATTGAAGAAGTAATCAAAAGACTACCAACCAAGAAAAGCCCAGGACCGGATGGGTATACAGCGGAGTTTTACAAAACCTTTAAAGAAGAATTAATACCAATACTTTTCAAGTTATTCCAGGAAATAGAAAAAGAGGGAGTCCTTCCAAATTCATTCTATGAGGCCAACATCACATTGATTCCGAAACCAGACAAAGACACAGCAAAGAAAGAAAACTACAGACCAATATCTCTGATGAACCTAGATGCAAAAATCCTCAATAAAATTCTGGCGAATCGGATACAAAGACACATCAAAAAAATTGTGCACCATGATCAAGTAGGATTCATCCCTGGGATGCAGGGATGGTTCAATATACGGAAATCAATAAATGTAATTCACCATATCAATAGACTTAAAGATAAGAAACATATGATCATCTCAATAGACGCAGAAAAAGCATTCGACAAAGTACAGCATCCCTTTATGTTCAAAACATTAGAAAAACTAGGGATAACAGGAACTTACCTTGATATTGTAAAAGCTATTTACGCTAAGCCCCAGGCTAGCATCATTCTGAATGGAGAAAAATTGAAGGCATTCCCCTTAAAATCAGGAACAAGACAGGGATGCCCTCTATCACCACTTCTATTCAATATAGTTCTCGAAACACTGGCCAGAGCAATTAGACAAACGAAAGAAATTAAAGGCATAAAAATTGGAAAGGAAGAACTTAAATTATCACTATTTGCAGATGACATGATTCTATACCTAGAAGACCCAAAATGGTCTACAAAAAAACTACTAGAACTAATAAATGAATTCAGCAAAGTGGCAGGATATAAAATCAACACGCACAAATCAAAGGCATTTCTGTATATCAGCAACAAAACCTCTGAAATGGAAATAAGGAAAACCACTCCATTCACAATATCCTCAAAAAAAATAAAATACTTGGGAATCAACCTAACAAAAGAGGTGAAAGATTTATACAATGAAAACTACAGATCCCTAAAAAGAGAAGTAGAAGAAGATCTTAGAAGATGGAAAGATATACCCTGTTCATGGATAGGCAGAACTAACATCATAAAAATGGCGATATTACCAAAAGTCCTCTATAGGTTTAATGCAATGCCAATCAAAATTCCAATGGCATTGCTTGTAGAAATAGATAAAGCAATCATGAAATTCATATGGAAAAATAAAAGACCCAGAATAGCAAAAGCAATTCTAAGCAGGAAGTGTGAATCAGGTGGTATAGCAATACCAGATTTCAAACTATACTACAGAGCAATAGTAACAAAAACAGCATGGTACTGGTACCAAAACAGGCGGGTAGACCAATGGTACAGAATAGAGGATACAGAGACTAATCCACAAAGTTACAACTATCTTATATTCGATAAAGGGGCTAAAAGCATGCAATGGAGGAAGGATAGCATTTTCAACAAATGGTGTTGGGAAAACTGGAAATCCATATGCAACAAAATGAACCTGAATCCCCTCCTCTCACCATGCACAAAAATTAGCTCAAAATGGATCAAGGACCTTGATATCAAATCAGAGACTCTGCGTATGATAGAAGAAAAAGTTGGCTACGATCTACATATTGTGGGATCAGGTTCCAAATTCCTTAACAGGACACCCATAGCACAAGAGTTAATAGCAAGAATCAACAAATGGGACTTACTTAAACTAAAAAGTTTTTTCACAGCAAGAGAAACAATAAGAGAAGTAAATCGGGAGCCTACATCATGGGAACAAATTTTTACCCCCCACACTTCAGATAGAGCCCTAATATCCAGAGTTTACAAAGAACTCAAAAAATTAGACAATAAGACAACAAATAACCCAATCAACAAATGGGCCAAGGACCTGAACAGACACTTCTCAGAGGAGGACATACAATCAATCAACAGATACATGAAAAAATGCTCACCATCTCTAGCAGTCAGAGAAATGCAAATCAAAACTACCCTAAGATACCATCTCACTCCAGTAAGATTGGCAGCCATTATGAAGTCAAATAATAACAAGTGCTGGCGAGGATGTGGGGAAAAGGGTACTCTTATACATTGCTGGTGGGACTGCAAATTGGTGCAGCCAATTTGGAAAGCAGTATGGAGATTCCTGGGAAAGCTAGGAATGGAACCACCATTTGACCCAGTTATTGCCCTTCTTGGTCTATTCCCTGAAGACCTTAAAAGAGCGTACTACAGGGATACTGCCACATCGATGTTCATAGCAGCACAATTCACAATAGCTAGACTGTGGAACCAACCCAGATGCCCTTCAATGGATGAATGGATTAAAAAAATGTGGCATTTATACACTATGGAGTATTACACAGCACTAAAAAATGACAAAATCATGGAATTTGCAGGGAAATGGATGGCATTAGAGCAGATTATGCTCAGTGAAGCTAGCCAATCCCTAAAAAACAAATACCAAATGTCTTCTTTGATATAATGAGAGCAACTAAGAATAGAGTAGGGAGGAAGAGCAGGAAGAAAAGATTGACATTAAACAGAGGCACGAGATGGGAGGGAAAGAGAGAGAAAAGTGGAATTGCATGGAAATGGAAAGAGACCCTCATTGTTATAAAAAACTACATAAAAGAGGTTGTGAGGGGAATTGGAAGAAAAATAAGGAGAGAAATGAATTACAGTAGATGGGATAGAAAGAAAAGATGGGGGGAGGGGGATAGTAGAGGATAGGAAAGGTAGCAGAATACATCAGTCACTAGTATGGCATTATGTAAAAATGTGAATGTGTAACCTATGTGATTCTGCAATCTGTATTTGGGGTAAAAATGGGAGTTCATAACTCACTTGAAACTATTGTTCGAAGTATGATATGTCAAGAGCTTTGTAATGTTGTGAACAACCAATAAAAAAAAAAAAAAAGTCATTGCAATTAGGAAAAGATACCAGCAGTCTGGACTCCAGGGAAATAAATTGCCTTTCAGAGCTGTGTTTGGGGGATCCTAGGTGATCTGTGTTTGCTAAATGGGCCTTACCCACAGGAACAGCAAATTCTCTTTACTTCGTGAAAGGAGGTAGGAGGTCCCCTGAAATTAGGCAATCACTTTCACAGAGAAAAGGAGAGAACAGGAACACTCATCATATTCTCTGAAAGGCTTCTGGTCTTTGAGGATGACTGCCCTAGAATGGCATGAGTCCTTTAAAAATATTTACATCCAAAGAGAGAAAGAATTTTCAGTTATGACTTCTTCAAGTTAATCCTCTAGAAAAAGGTGATAGATAGACCTGAACAAGAAAGCGACTGCCCTCTTCAAAAGGGAACACAAAGGCTGGGAGTTTGACAGGAAAAGCCCCTTCCACCAGTCACCAATAACCCGCCCTGAGAAAAGCAGACTTGTGTGTGGGGGGGTGACACTGAAGTGTGCAACATGACTCACAAAATGAAAGACATCATGAAAGAATATCATTACCAGCCTCAGGAAAACTCAGAAGTGATGTAATTTCAAGAAAAACATGAAAACAAAAATGTCAAGAAAATGAGATGGATTTACATACATTATGTATACGTAAACAACTCATGAATTTAAAAAGTTTCAAAGTATTTTCCTGAAGCAAATGTAACATTTTTTTTTGTCAAAACTCAACAAATACTTCTCCAATAATGCCTTTTCAAGAATTATAACCCAAATACACATTGACAATACCAGAAGAAAAGATGTGTACTTAAGATCTTTTATTATAATATTAACAAAAGATTGAAAAAAGATTATTCATTAAGCATGTCCATTGTACATCTGCACAATGGGATCATAGGCAGCTATAAAATGGAATAAGGAATAACTATCAACTAGAAATGTAATGATAATAAGAACAATTCTTAAGGTAAAAATTAAAATATCAAGTAATATTGTATTAAGCATGTAAATTTATTTATTAAGAAATATTTAAAATATTATGAAGAGGCTAAAATGGTATAGATTGGAAACCTCTATGTTAAAATTTATATTTGTGAAAATAGTTTGTTTTGTGAATTTGGCTTTAGATCTATATTAACATTCTGTAAAATATAAAAGAAAATAAATCTTCCAAAAAAACCTTAAAAGCCATCCATAGTTAATAAATTATTCAAATAAGACACAGCTGTAAATGCTGCTGGCAATAAAATTACAGAGGTGGATATTAAAAGTAACTCTATAACCAGTCATGTGCCAAAAAGCATCTCAATATAATAGTCCCTAAGAAGATAAATTATGATAATATAAAACTCTTTTCAACAATTATATTGTAACAATCTGAGTCTATTATTTATATAAAGCTATTGTATAGATATTATTAAATAAAGTAAATAAATAATTATACTCAAATCTAAACTCTTTATACTTGGGCAAAACTATTAAGTAAAATGTGTACCATGTCCTTGAATTACAACTACCAGTGTGAACTTGGTTTTTATTTTTATAAAGTATGCACAACTTTCTAACACTACTCAATGTGAATTACTCTCATTAGGACTCAAATGTCGTGTCAGGGCTCCCCAGAGCATTCTGGAGAAATGGAGAATTGGAGTAGCATTGTGAAAGACTTGAGAAATAGCATATCATTTAAGAAAGCAAGAGAGCTTTCAAAGACTACTGGGTCACCTAAGACACGTTTCCAAGAAAAGAGTTAGAAAATTGTATAAAAATACAAATAATGAGTTGACCGGATTAAAACTCATCAAATAAAATTGAATCTGTCATTCAAATGAGGAAAAAAGTTGCTTAAATACGTACAAAGTTAGAGAATGAATTTATTTTTTCTCAAAATTTCATGAATCAAACAAATATCCTACTATTTTTAAATATATTTTTAAGTTTTTGATAGACATTTATTTTATTTACTTAATACGTGGTGCTGAGGGGATGGGGTTGTGCTCAGTGGTAGAGCGCTTGCCTAACACGTGTGAGGCACTGGCTTCAATCCTCAGCACCACATAAAAATAAATAAAAAAATCAAGGTTAAAAAAAAAAGAATGCTTTAAAAAAATATGCAGTGCTGAGAATTAAACCCAGTGCCTCACACATGCCAAGCAAGTGTGCTACTGCTGAGCCCCAGCCTCAGCCCAAATATCCTACTTTTTTAGATGAACAATATCTAAAGTAACCAAGTTGTTAATGACAATAATTATAGAATTGTTCCATAGAATAAAGATGGAATGATCTAATTAGAATATTGTGATTTAAAAGGTCTAACACAACAATCAAAAACCTAATAATTGCAGAGTCTGCATTTTTGCATTGTACATTGATATCTTCCAACATCCAAGAGAAAGTGATGGAGCGAGGGAAAGAAAAAGAGAAAGGAGAGAAAGATGAGGAAAAGAGAGAACAATGCTATCTGAGGTATCTGAGGTATCTGAGCATTAGTCTTTTATTTTATTTTATTTTATTTAATTGTTGGTTGTTCAAAACATTATGTAGTTCTTGATATATCATATTTCACACTTTGATTCAAGTGGGTTATGAACTCCTATTTTTACCCCGTATACAGATTGCAGAATCACATCAGTTACACTTCCATTGATTTACATATTGACATACTAGTGTCTGTTGTATTCTGCTGCCTTTCCTATCCTCTACTATCCCCCCTCCCCTCCCCTCTCCTCCCCTCTTCTCTCTCTACCCCCTCTACTGTAATTCATTTCTCCCTCTTGTATTATTTTTCCCTTTCCCCTCACTTCCTCTTGTACGTAATTTTGTATAACCATGAGGGTCTCCTTCCATTTCCATGCAATTTCCCTTCTCTCTCCCTTTCCCTCCCACCTCTCATGCCTGTTTAATGTTAATCTTCTTCTCATGCTCTTCCTCCCTACTCTGTTCTTAGTTACTCTCCTTATATCAAAGAAGACATTTGGCATTTGTTTTTTAGGGATTGGCTAGCTTCACTTAGCATAATCTGCTCTAATGCCATCCATTTTTCTCCAAATTCTATGATTTTGTCATTTTTTAATGCAGAGTAATACTCCATTGTGTATAAATGCCACATTTTTTTTTATCCATTCGTCTATTGAAGGGCATCTAGATTGGTTCCAGCAAAGTGGCAGGATATCATCAAAGGTATTCCTGTGTATCAGGGACAAATCCTCTGAAATGGAAATGAGGACAACCACTCCATTCACAATATCCTCAAAAAAAAAAAAAAAAAATACTTGAGCATTAGTCTTGCCAGATACTAAGCCTGGCTGGAGGAAGCTTGCTAAGGTGCATGCTCTGCCCCTTAGCTAACTCACAGAAATGCTGGAGTTAGAAAAAAATATTAAAATGACATCATAGGAGTTAGATCAGTGGAACATGGAATGTGAAAAATACTGAAGAAAATCAAACCGATTTTATCAGTAAAGAAAGTCAAAGAAAAATATGAATTGGAAAAAAGAGATTTGATTAACATTTAACGTGTTTACAGTATGTGGTCCATATTTGAAATCTGATTAAAAAAAAAAACAAAAAACTTATTGTGGGCTGGGGATGTGGTTCAAGCGGTAAAGCGCTCGCCTGGCATGCCCGAGGCGCTGGGTTCCATCCTCAGCGCCACATAAAAGTGAAATAAAGATGTTGTGTCCACCGAAAACTAAACAATTAATATAAAAAATTCTCTCTCTCTCTCTCTCAAGCTACCCAAAGAAATAATTCTTAAAAAAACAAAAACAAAAACAACAACAAAAAACAACAACAACAAAAACTTTGGGCTGTGGATGTGGCTCAAGCTGTAGCATGCTTGCTTGGCATGCTTGCAGCCCAGGTTCGATCCTCAGCACCACATACCAACAAAGATGTTGTGTCTGCCGAAAACTAAAAAATTAATATTAAAAAGTACTCTCTCTCTCTCTCTCTCTCTCAAAAAAAAAAAGAAACTTATTGTAAATGCATTTATATGAGAGTAGAAAAATGATGAGATATTTGGTCATTTTAAGAAGTTATTGTTAAATGATTCTGTGCAGTAATTTTATGTTTTTGTTCAGGGATAGTCCTTATCTTTTACAGTAAGTACTAAGGTATTTATTCTAAATGTGGTATTATGTTGAGATTTCCTTTAAAAAATATCTAGAAGTAAAATGAAAGTATTTGGTGCATAGGTAAAATATTATTACCGTCAGCAATTTTTAATGACTAACTAATTCAGTGAGTTTTGTATTCTTTATTGTGTGGCTATGGAGGCTTCTACTTGGATTGATTTGTGTTCAGAGATTTTCTTAAAGTCCTTGAACAATAGGTGCCCCAGATTTTGTGTAAGGATACTGTGCTCATTTGGGGGCACACCTTCAATGCCTCTCAGTTTACAATGCTGCCTTAGCCTTCATTTGCTGCTTGGGTCCCAAGGGCAGGCAGAAATGAATGAGGCATTTGTAAAGACATATCTGACAAGCCTCTGCATATGTATGTAACACTTTAGAGTTTCCAGAATTACATCTGTCAAAACTTTTAACATGTTTTAATTTTTTGGATATTTTTATGATAATCCACTAGTTTCCCTTGTGAATATTTGGTCTGCTCTTGCTTGCCCCAACTGTAGTCCTAGATTTAGGCAATAGTAGCATTCAGCTATGTTCACTGGAAAATTGGCAAATACCCTGGGGAAAAAATGTGTCACTGTGAGCAAGCTCTGGGTCAGAACAAGTTAAGATGGTCCTTGGGAGTAGAGCTTTCTAGGAAACTTCCAGATATGTCAGATAATGACTGTTGTCTGCAAACATTTTATGCAGTTCCAAACCCTCATTGTACAATCAGGGTCTTCCAACTTTGGAGCTTTCACCAGACATGTGTCAAAGCTTTGGAGTTTCTCGTTATAGTAGGCTGGGTGAGAGGTTGATGAGAATAGGGTAAATTAACATGCAAGAAGATAATGCTCAATTACTGTAATATATTTTGTGACTAGTTTTTTAGACAATCTGGCCTAAGATCAGTATTTTAACTATAACGCTTAAATCTTCTCATATCTTTTCTTCTATATTTTAATTTTTATGATATCTTTCAAATATTATTTTTCATATATATATGAAAAATAATATTAACCAAGAGAACTAATTAGATCAAAAACAAAGTCCGCTGGGAAAAGTACTGGGCTGTCTAGGAAATGTTGGAGTCTAGGATTAGTTTTTGCCATGAGTCTGGCCTGAATAAATGAGGCAGCTATGTTAATTATTCTCTGTGCTCACCTAAAATCAAGTGCCCATTGAAGTCAGGTTTTGGGGGAATTCTGATTTTTCTCTTCTAGAAGGTATCATGTAGAAATAAGGGACTGTAGCATAAAATGACATTTTTGAAAGGCATTGGATAGTTTTAGAAAGAGAATGAGAATCTGGAATTCTTAGATTCTTACATGAAGGCTTTCTAAAGGCCAGGAGGTTTTTAGGTCAGTTCTAAAAGAATATATAAGTAGTTGTGGCCACAGGCCTTTTTATTCCAAAGGTTAAATATAAGAATGTAAGTTGAAGTCACATTCTTGTTAAAGCAGTGATGTGAAAACAGGAGCACATAAGAAATACTTCCTGTAATCATGGAGATATGAATAAACCTCAGAGTATAGACATTACTCTGAATCCCCAACCCCTATGCTGAAATATTCTTGACAACCTAATCTCATCAGCCTTATCTAAGAAAGTTGCTTTTATGATGTGTTTGAATAAACACTATCACTTTATTGAAAGAAGGATAGTTTTACCTGTCACACAGTTGCCACAATCTATAGTTCTCCTCAGATGCAAGCAGAGTCAGATACCTTTGTAAATGCAATGTGAATGACATATCAACATCAACGGAGAAGTATTAGACACAACTCATGTGGAAAAACTGATAAATTTTTAATATATAAATAAAAAATGGATTCTAGGGTGAAATATAGAAATATTTGATTTTTTATTAGACTGAAAATTATATATGTAGTCACAATAATATGGTGTGATTGCCTATTTTCTCTAATTCTTTAACAAAAGTTTTACCAAAAGATTGACTCAATAATGGTTGATGATAAATAAAATTGCAATGTCAATTTTAATTATTGAATTCCCTAGTAGAATTTTTAGAGCAAATTATTCCTTAGGACCTTTCATCTATCCAAGGACAATGTCACTGAATAGATCTCAAAGTACATTATTTTCACATTAAACTTAAGAAATATGTTGGTAAAGGTTATAATATGTTTACGTTACTCTTTGATGGTCTGAAATTATAATAGGAGGAGTTATATATGATGTAAACTCTCTATTTTTTATAAGAAGGCAGAGAATAAAAGTTGTAAGTAATGTATATACAGCTTTTATGCACCAGTTAAAATAAATTTTTAAAACTGAGAAAAAGTGGGCTGGGGATGTGGCTCAAGCGGTAATGCGCTCCCTGGCATGCGCGGGGGCGCTGGGTTCGATCCTCAGCACCACATAAAAGCAAAATAAAGACATTATGTCTGCCAAAATAAATATTAAAAAGATTCCCCCTCTCTTCTCTCTCTCTCTCTCTCTCATCTCTCTCTCTCTCCTCTCTCTCTCTCTCTCTCTCTCTCTCTCTCAAAAAAAAAAAAATGAAAAAGAGTTATTTATGTTTTGTTTAGTATTTTTTTATACTACCTAACAGTATGGTGTCTTCAGCAACTAAATATGAGAACAAAATGTGATATGTGTAACTGTGGCTATTCCAATGACGTCTTCAATCAATATAATAATCTAATCAGTACTTAGTCTCAACATATCCATAAATACATGAAGGAAGGGTCCCAAACTAACCTTTTAAAAGACTACACACTTCTGTCTTCCCTGCCTTTATTTGTACTTGATTTCTCAAACAGAATGCAGCTACTTCACAAGGAAAAGAACTCTAATGATTTTGGGGCAGTGACTTTCATAATTGTATTTATTCTAAGGTGTGGGAAATATCAAGCTGGTTTAGCAGTTAGAATGGAATTATATAAAGTTTAGGACATACAGGAACTTTGGACAAAGTACAATTTTGTGATTTTTTTCTATTTGAATTCTTTGCTTTTTACTAGATACTAAATACAAAGATAGAACACTGTAATTGAGTAAATCCATATATTATCTCTCTTGGACCCAAAATTAATGGAAACTTTGGTAAAAAATACAATCTTAAAACATTTAAATTTCTATTTCTTTCTAAAGTAATAAACCCACTCTATGATAGGGAATCCAAATCAAAGAATTCCATTCTCCAGGGAGAATTCTTGAGATTTGATTTAAAAATAAGCGTTTGGGAATTTAGCTCTGTTGAGGAATTTCTGTTTAGCATGCATAAAGTCTTGGGTTAAATTCTCAACACCAAAAAAGTTAAATAAAATAACTATTTACTTTTAACTCTAAGACTTTTTAGCAAAAAATACAAATAACATAGATTTTGAGTAAATCTAATCATGTGATTACTGCAAAATGTAGCTATTGTCCAGATGTAAACATTTTATGCTTTGAAGCAGTACAACACTTGTTACATAATAGGTAGTTTTATAGCTAGTAAATGTCTGTTTCCCTCATAAAATAATAAAAGCAAATGGAAGTTATGAAATTTTTTCTTTCCAAATTATTTTAAGTAACTACAGTTTCCTGTCTGAGCATAAGGTTACATGATTGCAAGAGTTTTCAATTACTGCTAAGGGAAATTATCACAAACCATGTGAGTCACAATGTTGTGGTGTAACGCATATTTACTTGTAATTCTGCATGTTAGAAATCTGGGTTTGCTCTATTATTTTCTTTGTGTGTGTGTGTGTGTGTGATTCAGAAGGTTGAAATCAAGGTGTTAGATCACACAAACTTACATCAGTAGCCCCCAGGAAAGATTCTGCTTCTAAGATCATTCAGGTTGCTGGGAAAGTTCAGTCTCTAATGCTTGAAGAGCTGAAGTCCCCATCTCCTTGTTGGCCGTCACTCTTGAGCTTCTCTCACTGCTTAAGTTGTCTGAGCTCCCCTTTACACAGCTTCCTCTTGTTCAATCCAGTGACAATATCCCAAACCCTTCAAAACTGATTTCAGGAAGTAAAAATTCTATATTTCCTTATAAGTCATTATGGTTACAATGGATCTATGCAGATAATCCAGGATAATCAGCGTTTATTAAAGTCTATGATCTAAATTTCACTTGCAAAGTCCCTTTGCCCATGCAATTTAACATATTTGAAGTTTCAATGGATTAGGGCCTGGATATCTTTAGTGGAAGGCTGAGCATGAAAGTTTGCCTACCCCAAAATAAGACATGATCACGGTTTGCAAATCTAGATTAGGGGTAAGGTAGGTGTCAGTATGCCAAGCCAAGTTTTGAAATTCTGAGTTGTGTCAGTAACTTAATTACTCTCTCTGGATACTTACCTGTGGCTAAGACGCCACATTTCCCTTAATCAACATTTACCTGCTCCTATTATCTGTTGAGGCTAACTTGTGCATTTCTTTAAAATGAAGCTCAAAAGGGCAATGAATGCCACATTTTTTTTTTTTATCCATTCATCTATTGAAGGGCATCTGGGTTGGTTCCACAGTCTAGCTATTGTGAATTGTGCTCCTATGAACATCGATGTGGCAGTATCCCTGTAGTACGCTCTTTTAAGGTCTTCAGGGAATAGTTCGAGAAGGGCAATAGCTGGGTCAAATGGTGGTTCCATTCCCAGCTTTCCCAGGAATCTCCATACTGCTTTCCAAATTGGCTGCACCAACTTGCAGTCCCACCAGCAATGTACAAGTGTACCCTTTTCCCCACATCCTCTCCAGCACTTGTTGTTGTTTGACTTCAGAGTGGCTGCCAATCTTACTGGAGTGAAATGGTATCTTAGGGTAGTTTTGATTTGCATTTCTCTGACTGCTAGAGATGGTGAGCATTTTTTCATGTACTTGTTGATTGATTGTATATCCTCCTCTGAGAAGTGTCTGTTCAGGTCCTTAGCCCATTTGTTGATTGGGTTATTTGTTATCTTATTGTTTAATTTTTTGAGTTCTTTTTATACTCTGGATATTAGGGCTCTATCTGAAGTGTGAGGAGTAAAATTTGTTCCCATGATGTAGGCTCCCTATTTACCTCTCTTATTGTTTCTCTTGCTGAGAAAAAAAAAAAACGTTTTAGCTTAAGTAAGTCCCATTTGTTAATTCTTGTTATTAACTCTTGTGCTATGGGTGTACTATTAAGGAATTTGGAGCCCGACCCCACAATATGTAGGTCGGAGCCAACTTTTTTTTCTATCAGATGCAGAGTCTCTGATTTGATATCAAGCTCCTTGATCCATTTTGAGTTAACTTTTGTGCATGGCGAGAGGAAGGGATTCAGTTTCATTTTGTTGCATATGGATTTCCAGTTTTCCCAGCACCATTTGTTGAAGATGCTATCCTTCCTCCATTGCATGCTTTTAGCCCCTTTATCAAATATAAGATAGTTGTAACTTTGTATATTAGTCTCTGTGTCCTGTATTCTGTACCATTGGTCCACCCGCCTGTTTTGGTACACAATGGAGTATTATGCAGCACTAAAAAATGACAAAATCATAGAATTTGCAGGGAAATGGATGGCACTAGAGCAGATTATGCTAAGTGAAGCTAGCCAATCCCTAAAAAACAAATGTCAATTGTCTTCTTTGATATAATGAGAGCAACTAAGAATAGAGCAGGGAGGAAGAGCAAGAGGAAAAGATTAACATTAAATAGAGACATGAGGTGATAGGAAAAGGGAGAGAAAAGGGAAATTGCATGGAAATGGAAGGAGACCCTCATTGTTATACAAAATTACATATAAGAGGTTATGAGGGGAATGGGAAAAAAAACAAGGAGAGAAATGAATTACAGTAGATGGGGTAGAGAGAGAAGATGGGAGGGGAGGGGAGGGGGTAGTAGAGGATAGGAAAGGTAGCAGAATGCAACAGTCACTAATATGGCAATATGTAAAAATGTGGATGTGTAACCGATGTGATTCTACAATCTGTATTTGGGGTAAAAATGGGAGTTCATAACCCACTTGAATCTAATGTATGAAATATGATATGTCAAGAGCTTTGTAATGTTTTGAACAATCAATAAAAAAAAGGGCAATGAATTACAACAACATTTTGGCTTCACCCTGTGAAGGCTTTAGAAGACAGTGGAAAAATAATCTCTCCAAGAATCATAAATTTTACATTTTTTGTCATTTTTATAAAAAGTGATGATGTTGTGATATGAAGATTTAGACTAGGTTTTGGCAGTAAACATTTTTAGATAAACTTGTCCTACAGAGAATGAATTTGTAGACACAATAGTAAAGAGACTGGTGAAAATTTTTGTCCACAAACTTATTAAAAGGTAGATATTGTGAATTAAGTATGTGTCCATTATTCACCAAAAGCCTCGAATGGTAAAAATAGGATAGTGCTAAATCAGTTGGAGATCCTGTTTCCGTCAGTTTAACTCATTTTGTCTCATAATCCCAGATGTGAGACACATATAAAAACAAATATTCTATGTAATACATAATTATATTATATAATAGCATACATTATAATTGTATAATTATAATATATATCATAATTATAGAAAGGTAATATAGTAATATATTCATAATAATTAATATTAATTGATATGGTAATATATAAGCTCTAGATTATGATTTACAATCTATATTAATGCACCTTGCTCAATTTTGCTGAAATATTCAATATCAAAATATTCAATATCAATTCTATAATTGATAACTTGGGACTTAATGTGTTAACAGTGTCTTAATAAATTCATGTTAAAATTGTCCACAATGAGAATAACAGAGGATGTGAATATGTTTGAGCACATGTATGTGCCTTCACCAAGGCTAACACAGTCATAACCAGGCACAAGACCACAGCATGTTAAAGAGGAAGACCAAATATAATAGTAATATAACCTGAGGGTTCAGATCCGGTGCTGGAAAAATTGAATGTATCAGACACTTTCTACCATGGAAAGATTAACATTTTTAATCTAGCTAGGAGAAACATCTATTATATATTTAGATTTGCTTTTTCTGTTGTGAAAAAAAATGAGAACATTATTAGAAAAGTATCTCTATTTGTGTACCAGAAGAATGTTATTTCCTGCCATGGCAATAATCACTATAATTTTTCTAATCTACAAATTCACTATATAACATTTAAAAAAATTCTAGATAATATTGCTAACTAAATACTTCCTGCTCTGTATTTCTAGGTATTTCCTATTTTGTGAAAAGTGTTTATTTATAAAATTAGGATGTTCTACTAGATACTTGGGCATGATGTCAGTTTGACACAATTAACTTTACATTTTGATTTATTTCCTGCAAAATGTGGTATCTGTACCACAACAAACTATGGATTTTTTTTTTTTGCCTATAGCCATGAAAAAGATTCAGAAATAAAGAGTAGGATTTGGTAATCATCTTTTATTATTATATTTCATCAGCTTCCCAGAGAGACTTTGTTTTCTGGTGGGAAAATCCCTAAGTTCTCTTGTTTAGTCCTATAAAGTGGAATATTTCCAGAAAAAAAAATTCTTGTATATGTAAACTGAAACCAGTCATGCTGAAACCAATCATGGGAATTCTTGCCACATGGAAAACTCAACATAACAGCATTTATGATATTGACTTGATATTAATTCCCAGAAGAAAAATCGATTGTTTTTACCCAGTGTGATGGGGAATACTAGCCATCTTAGGGAAAATCTTGAGAAGACATCTTAAGCTGTCTCAAACCACATACCCTGAAATAAGACTGCCACTCTGCATGTGACTATACAGGTTCACATGCTTACAGGAGTTAATGGGTGGGTCATATCATGAAATGAATTATACACTAGGCTCTCAAAGGCTAAAGCCAAAATCCCCAAACCAGTGTCTATGAACGGGACATTATATGAAAATAAAGTTTCTAAAGAAGTAACCAGTGAAGGATCTCAAGGTGCAACAATTCTTTTTTATTCATGTGGAATGCAAATCCAAGGAAAAATGTCCCTATAAGAAAGGAAGAGGAGAAAACTACAGGGAGTAGCTGTGCCATATGAAGAAAGTTCAATGGCCAGAGTCAGCCAGTTAGAGCCAAGAAATCCCTGTTTTGCAAGTCAGCACTGGAAGCTAGCAGAGATTCACAGGACAGATTCTCAGGACCTGCAGAGATCAGCAGGCCAATGCATGCTACACGCTTCATGACCAGTAAGAAAGAAAAAAAAATTTTTTTTCATATGTTCTTTTCTTTAATCCTACAGCACAATCACATTCATAGGAATTTTTGAGTACTGTAGCAACTCTTCATTTCTCACCACTTACAGTTTTGTATTTTTCAGGTAATTTTAACATTTTATTTTATTCTGTAATTTTATAATTTTAGGTGGAATAAACAGAGATAAAATTAACTTCCTGAATTTGGATGTGGGTCAGTGGTTGAGAGCTTGCTTCACATGTGTGAGTCCCTGGATTTAATCCCCAGTAACATGCACACATAGGCATACACACACAATCAAACAGACAAACAACAACAACAATAATAAAAAACTCACAAGTGAAATTCTGAGATATCACACAACTATTTAAGGTGCTGAGATGAATATAATCATTTATTTACTTATTTATAAAAACCTATTTGGTAAATAGCTAAAGAAATATAGAAGATCACAAATAAAATCATAAAATATAAAATTGAACAATATTCAAATAAAAAAGTATCCATACTTAAGCACATCATAGTTAGGGAAGTTGAAAAGCAGTTAAAGACAAAAATCTTAAAAAAAAAAAGTCACATGCATAAAAGTGGAAGGAAGACAACAGTGGATGGGGCAGGGGGATAATGAGAGTGCAGAAAGGATCAAATTGTGTCATGATTTTCTACATTTAATAATTATTCTGCATAATAAGTATGTTAAAATAAAAAAAGGTAGAGAAAAAGAAAAATTCATAGAAAAAAAGACATGTTTAGAAAAGTCCAACAAAATGAAAGATCACAACCATCTAGCAGGTTCACCAGAGACCAGAAGACAATGGGATGATGTTTTTAAAGAGATAAAAGAATGAATAGAAATTGTTAACTTAAAAATTCTAAATAAAGAGCAACTATCTAATGTGAATGTGAAATAGAGCTGTTTTTTAAAAAAGCAATGAGAACAAATTTTACTTCCAGAGTTTTCTCTATAGCTGAAGGAATTTCTTAGCACAGAATAGAATAACTCCAGAAAGAATTAGAGATGTGCTGGAAAAAAATTGTAAATATTTAAGTATGTGGGAAATACAAGTTTTAAATATATTTCCTTGTAATTCAAATAGTAAATGGCTGACATTTCCATTTAGCCAACACTTTGGCAGCTGTCTAAATCCAGATCATACCACATGCCCTTCAAAGTTTATGATCAACAATTAGTACAATAGAATCTCATTAATAACATATATTCAGCAACACTCACATAAATAGTGCAACTGTATCTGTTATTAAAAGCATCGTTTTCTAAGGAAACATTCCTTTTTAAATTTTATTTGTATCATTTCTTTATTTTAAATGAACACTAGACCTTTATCTATGTATGTATCTATCTATCATTCATCTATCTATCTCTATCTATCTATCTAGGTAAGGATCGAACTGAGTGCCTCATGTGTGCTAGGCAGGCACTCTCTGAGTTACAACCCCAGCCTAATGATGCATTCTTCTTTGTTCCATTCCAAACCTGTATAGAAGCAAGTGGATGTCAAAATTGCTCAGCAAATAAAATAGTCTAAATGTTAACCAAAATATCCCAGAAATAGAAATCCACTGAACTACAAAACACTTTATAAAACATGCCAGTAGATCAGAACTCTGAAAACAGAAATATAGTAACATTGTGGATGGGAAACAGAAAATCAATGTTAAAAAAATAAAACAAAAAACTTAGAGAAGGAAGGTTGAAGTAGGAAAAAACAGAGAAAAGAACAAAAGAAGCTCTTTGAAAAATGACACATGAGGCAGAATTTAAAAAAAAAAAGGAAAGACTTTCAGATGCTATAAAGAGGAAAACATCCCAAATTACCATTGTTCTTGCTGTTCACTAAAATGTATTCAAACTGTATGTACACCCACACACAAAAACAAACAAACAAACAACAACAAAAAAAGACATATAGATGTTTATAGCAGCTTTATTTACAGTTGCCAAAACTTGGAAGTATTCAAGATGACCAGTAATAATTGAGGATAAATAAACTGTGGCATCTCTAGACCAGTGGATTTCTATTCAGTGCTAAAACCAACATGTTAATTCAATAAGAAACATGGAGGAGTTTCATACTCATATACTTAAGTGGAAAAATATATAGCCTGAAAAAGAAAAATATCTATAATAGAAGAATCACATATCCATCTTATAAAACCAGGAAAGCTGAGTATTATAGGCCTAAAGTAATCAGAAGAAAGAAAATAAGAAAAATTAGGTCAGAAAGAAATTAAATTGGAAGCAAAATAGCAGAGAAAAATCAGTGAGACCAAAGGCTGATTCTTTGAAGAAAAAACAGTAACATTGATAAAGAGACCTTTAGCTTAATGGGAAAATAAGAGAGAAGAAACAGAACACTGATATCAGAAATGAACATGTGGTCATCATTTTAGACACTAAATGTGTAATGCACTAATATTAGGAACAAGTGTATGTTCTCAGGTATTTTAGGACAAAAGGAACAATTCATTAAAAATAGATTCCTGAAACTCACACTAGGAGAATTTGATAACCTGAATATTACTTTACTTATAAATGACAATGAGATAGTAATGAACAGCCTTCCAGGAAAGAAAACTCTAGGTAAAGATATTTGCACTAGTGAATTATATCAAAGATTTAGGTAAGAAATGAAAGAAAACTCTCTTCAATTTCTTCCAGAAAACAGATGTAGAATGATTAACTTTTTATTAGTGTTAACCTAATACTAAAATGGAATAAAAACATTAAAAGCATGGAAAATTACAGGTCAATATTCTCTTTACCATAGACATAAAAATGCTAAAGAAATTTTAGAAAACTCAATAATGTAAAAGACAAGGAACATGACATGAGTGATCTTTAAGAAGCAATCAGTACATTTATACATACATGACTTCTTATCATAGGTTGGCAGGACATTTCTTTATATTAGTGAAATCTTAAAAAGTATTATTAAAATAAAAAATATATAAATGTTATGATCTACATAAAATTGATTCATTATTATTTATTTTATTATTAAATTGATTCTACAATAGATATGTAAAACAATACTAATTGTGCATATATATGTAATATTATATGATATTTCAGTACACATATTCATTGAACAATTTCTAAATTAGGTTAAACATGTCTATCTCCTAACACATATAGATTATCTTTAAGGTGAAAACACTCAGGATTTTTTCTTCTAGCATTCTGAAATACATAGCATATGGATGCTTTCTATAGTCATCTAGCACAACAGTGCCTCTAACTCCTATTAAACTGAAACTTGATACACAATGATCAATCTTTTCCGATCTCTTCTTTTCAACTTCCTTCCCCAGACTCTGGTAATCGTCCACATCACTCTCAAGTTGTGTGAGATCAACTATTTTCACTTCCACATATAAGTGAGATTCTGCAGTATATGTACCTGGCTACTGCACTAGCATAATGATGTCCAGTTCCATTTATGCTGCTGCAAATGACCACTTTATTATTATTAACCACATTTCTTAATATACTGCACTAAGTATGACTTTGATAAAATTTACCAAACTGCTGGGAAATTGATTCTTTTTTATGGAATTTCCACAAAGGGTAAAACAATACTATTTTATTTTCTTGAAAATGAAACATATTTCTCTGAATTAATATGGGATGCTATGACTTCTCTCTAAATGTTCTGTTTTGTTTTGTATGGTGTTAATAGAAAACCACACATTTAAATAAATGTTGAACAGATCCTTAATACTGAGTCTGGATTAAGTAATAACAGTTTTAATTGAAATAATCTGTTAAATATTTTAGAAATATGAATGAAATAAGGATTTTTATGAGGGGGGAGAAACAGGTTGAATTAGATGTTAAGAACAAAAAGATGAAAAATTAATGTTGGAATTACTCCACCCTTGTGTTTGAAATAAATAAATACTAATAATACCATATGATAAAAACCAGAAAAGAGAAAAAGAGTTTTAAAAAAATTATATATATAAAATTGGGCACCTTGTCAGATTTATTTATTTGTCTAAGAATTTGTGGTTTGGTGGGTTGAACCCAGGGTCTTATGCATGCAAGGTAAACATTATAGCAATGGAGTGATATTCCTATCCTACCTGGGTCAGATATAATGTGGTAGAACTACAATATCTTCCCTAGAACAATTTCATTTGGATCCTATAGAATGAATATACATCAGCTACACAATGGAAGAAAAGAATGCCCCCGATGATAGAATCCTAGGTCTGTAAACTGGAAGTGAGTTCATGTCTGCATCAGGAACTCAAAGTAGATCATTAGTGGTAGAATAAGATGTATGGGGTAAGAATCAAGTTACAAAGACTATCTGGGATTATAGGATATGGGGATTTGTGCACTAATGTAAGGCATTTACTATGAGAGTTAGAGAGGACAATTAAATTTCTTGAGCTGAGTCAAAGAGGGTTCTCAGGATTTTACAGAAGTCTTGGTGTAATGACAAAGGTACATGTAGAAAAGTTTACAGAGTTGAATGAGTACCATAAATATTGAATTGGTAGTACTGATTATTGATTAGCATGTAACTCAACATAAACTACCACATATTTATTTTAGATCATTGATCAGCCTATGTTGCCTATGGTCATATGCCGAAAAGGAGAAGTAGAGGAACACATTCATTCTCATCTAAAGAAGGCACCAGTGAAAAGATTATATAAGTGCATGGGAGGAAAAGTGGAATGCTAGGATGCAGTTTCATGAAAGGTTTACAAGAACATACTTCAAGATAAATAAAATGCAGTCACAAGAAGAAGTGCCGAAGTTCTAGGTTGCCAAGTAAGAAATAATTTTGAAAAATGTACCTAGATTTAGTAGAAGAAGTTAATATAGGTATGAGAAATACCTTTGGGATATTAGGGTCAGATCTAGAATTGAAGTTAATTTAGAAGTGAATGACTGATTTGTTATGATAATTGTGTGGTATTTTGAGGTAATGATGTGATGAACTAGATGGAAACTTTCTTTATGGAAGACACATGAACACAGTCATACAAACACGTGATTTAAATTACAGAAGGGAATATTAAACCCTACCAACAGAGGACATAGAAATTCCAAATAAGGGGCTGGAGTTATTTATTGAGGCTATTATCTCTGATTGATTTTCTTAATAGCATACTGATTAAAGAGTCTCAACCATAGTTTTACAACCTCAAAACTATTAACATTTAGGCCAAAATATCATTATGATAGAATCTTTTCCAAGATACCTGAAAGTTCAGCATCATCCTAACCCCCGGATGCTAAGAGAACTACCCCCAATCAAGATAAATAAATATCTCCAGATATTGCACGTGCACCATGTGTGGAGGCAAAGTCACACTTGTTTGGGAAACACTGATCTAAATGAAAAATATATATATATTTTAAAACAAGAATGATAGCAAACAATACTTTCTAGCTTTGAAATGTGATTCTGAATATATATTTTATTTTAATCAGTCTCTAAATGCAAAAGGAGCACATATTTTCATATATATTTCATCTGGGAATGTTTTAATACTTGCATTCTAATGAAGTGAAATATTTTTGAAAATTTACATGGTGCTTTATATTTGTTACAGCTTGCAGCTCACTTTAAACATTTTGCAATATGAAACTACAGTTATCCTCTGAGAAACCTAATTTAGAGACAGTATTCAAGTTATATATATAGCCTTAAGGGAAAAAAAAATCATGCAGGAAATGGGGCCCATCTTCTGGAATTTAATATTACATGAGGTAATGGAACTGTCCAGTGTAATTTGAGGAGAGGAGATTATAACATCACTAGTCCTTTGGGAGACATTAAGAATTCAGAGTAAGTAAATACATTAATAATATTTACAAGCAGTATTTTCCATAAAATTCCAAAAATATATTCACCATATGTTCTGTCAAATGCTGTATTGAAAATAATTAGATATACTATGATTAAAATTTTCTTTCAGAAAACACTTATATTTAAAGATATAAAAACCAGCTTCAATATTGTCTCATCTGGTTCTTTGTTAGAGGATTTCTTTAATATAAGGGTCCTGAATAATTTTGCTTGATATGAATCCATTTAACCATATTATAAGCCAAGGTGGACTCTTAATCAGAGTAAATATACTTATTTTTAAACCCCTTCAATAAAATAAAAATTATTATAAAACAAACAGATTATGTTGAAATATAAATGTCTGATATTTAAACATGATATTATAATCTAATTGTTTCTTTATAAATGCATTGACAACAGGAATTAATGAAAAGTCTAATTACATAATTTCAAAGTAATAATAAAGATATGAACAATATTGCACTATATGTAATATATAATAAGAAAATAGCTAAAAAAGTAACATGTTTAATTTTTCATGTATTTATGAGCTTCCTAGAGTTCCTCCTGTTGATTTCCATTTTCATATGATTTTGGCCAAAAAAGATGCTTGGTATGATTTCATACATCTTAAATCTGATAGACGTGTTTTGTCAACTAATGCATGATTTGTCCTGGAGAATGTTCCATGTGTGATTGATAAGAATGTGTGTTCTGTAACTGTTGGATAGAATGTTCTATATATGTCAGTTTAGTCATTTGGTATAGACTGGAGTTTAAATCTGATTGTTGATCTTTTTTTGTCTAGACAATCTGTTTATTGCTGAAATTCTAGTGTTGAAATTTCCCATTATTGCTGTATTGCAATCTATCTCTTCTTTCAGAACCATTAATATTTGCTTTTTATATTTTGGTGGTCCAGTATTGTTTGTGTATATACTCATTATCTCTGGCTGTATCAACTATAATAAAATAACTTTATTTATTATTATAAAATGAACTTGTCTCGTATTGTTTGTAATTAAAGTTTGCATTATCTAATGTAAACAAAGCTGTCTCTGCTCTCTTTTGGTTTTCATTTGCATGGAATATGTGATTCCATTCCACCATTTTCAGTCTGTGTCTGCTCTTACAGGCAAAGTCTTTCATAGCCAACATATAGATAAGTACTGATTTTTTGTTTGTTTGTTCATCTTTAAAATTCATTCAGTCGCTTTTAAATGAAAGTTTAATCCCCTTACATTCCAGGTAATTATTGATAGGGAAGGACTTTCTATTGTGATTTTTTGTTTTTTAGTTATTTGTGAATCATACTCTTACTGTCTTCCTTTATAGTTAGGTGATTTCACCCTTAGTAGTATGTTTTAATTTCTTGCTTTTTATTTTTATGTCTACTTTAATTTTAGTTTTTATTGATCATGATGCCAAAGATCCTCCATTGATTTAGCTGGGATTTTTCTCCTATATTAATGAGCAAAGAAAAAAATTCAAATTAAATACAAGTACAAACACAGATTCAAATAAAATTCAATTATAGGTTAATTAAAGTATATATATTTTTTCTAAAATGTTCATGGCTCACCTAACTTTTATTCATTTATATTCCTTTTAAAGTCATGTGTTTATTTTAATTGACATGTAAAATTGTATATATTGATGATATACCATGATGTTTTGATATATGTAAACATTGTACAATGACTAAATTATGTTTTAACACATTTATTTTAGTGTGTAAGAACACCTAAAATGTATTCTCTCAGTAACTATCAAATAAAAAATATACTTTTATCAACTGTATTAACAGTGGTATACAAGATAATTTTTGAATTTTATTCCTGGTAAATAAAATATTGTTTGTCTGTCTCTCTCTCTTTGTTTTTGTGAGTGTGTGTGTGTGTGGTGCTAGGGATTGAACCTAGGGAAAAATATTCTGTGTTTTGAAAAACATTTACCTAACCAATCTCCCACTTTTAACTTTATCCTTAAATATTGGTGTTCAATAGAAAAATAAGTTCTAAAAGACATTTTTATAAATTACTTTAACAGCACAGTTTAAGTGTCATGAGAGGGGAGTATAACACTGCATGGACAACAATCTTTTACAAATGATGAAATGCAAAAATCTTAGGGAATGTTATCAGTAGACAGTAATGAACTACCTCCTTGGTGTTCCAGATACCTGCTTTCTATGATGATTAGAGTTATTCACACACCCATTGTGCAGCCATTGTATATAAATTTAGCAAAATAAGCTTAAATTTCCTACTTGTATAAAATTTTATGAACATAATTTTAGTACCATTGTTTTCCTATTGTTCCAACATTTATAAATAACTCCTGCTTATTTGATTATACTGCCTCATTTTTAATATTGTTCATTTGTATTTCACATTAAAAAAATGTTCTGCTCTGTGACATCAGAATTCCTTGGTTTAACTAACTGAACTTGACAATGTTTCCTTAACTGGCTTTGTAAAGACTTAGTGTGCTACTTTTTACCAAAATAGTATTGCACAAATTTTATTAACACTCCTGTTTCTAGGCAGTGTTTCCTATCCCAATGTGGGTGCCTGTGTTTGTCATTGTTGAACACAGAATTCTGAAGCGTTCTCTTACCCTTTATGCAAAGCAGCATGATTTTACCACAAGAAAAAATGTTTCTTCACTCTATGTACTTCCCAAACCACCACTGATATCAGCTCTGGCAGAAATCGCTAGTGGTTCTTCATATGTTTTAGACTTTCTGATAGTAATAGTATTTTTTAGTCATGCATACAACTAATCTAAGTGAAATTAGCTCCTAGCACCCCTCAGAGATGGATCTGGGCATAAAATGAGAATTTTTTAAATGTATGGTAAGACAAAGTGATGTGTGCAACTTCCAGACCTTCTTTCTTTTTTTAACAAAAAACTTCTTCTTTGTTCATTTTGTGCTTACTGGAAGCAGAGCAATGTTTCACCTTGGGCAATGCATACAAAAGCAACATCTCAGTGAAGGAATAGAGAAAGAGCATAGCACCTATGTTTAATATATTTTTCTTTTTGTTCTTATTTTGTTTTGTTATGTTTTCAGTACTGGGAATTGAACAATGAGCCTCACACACACTGAGCTCTATCTCCCGGCCCATTTTCTTTTGTATATTGAGACAACCTGGCCTCAAACTTTTGATCCTCTTGTCCTAATCTTCCCTTCACTGGGTTTCCACCCTCTGGGACACTACACATTCACTCCTTCTGCCACAGGCCCACGTACCCAGCAACTAGTGGCAGCACTTCTGCCTCAGAGATAACCCAAGGTATGCAAGTTAGTCAGTCCACAGGGACTCTTGGTACTTGACTAGCCCCTTCCATTCCATCCTCCCTCATAGATGTAGCTTGCTGTTCCTCTGCCCCGGGTGTGACATTGTGTTTGGCCCTTCTTGGAAGCTTTCTTTCCTTTCAAGCTGCAAATAATAAGCAATTTTGGTTTTTATTTATCTAAGAGTAATTTTGTTGTATGTCACCATCCAAAGATCCTTTCAATCTTAGAAAATATTTTGAAACCATGGTGTCTCCATAATTCCTTACACTATTTTGTGCTCTGATTCAAGTGTCTAAAAACTGCGTTTCTATCATGTGTCAGTACCATTTGTATTATCATCTTTGCTTTATCAGAGAAGAAGATGTGAAACTTATACTGTTACAAATGAGGCAAGTTCAGAAATAGTATAGCATGATCATTAAATAAAATATAACCTGATATTGTATCAGAATGTGAGAAAACAGCTCAGGAGGGGAATACCAAAGGGAATGGATGAACAGAAGGGGAGAGAGAAAAAAAATCATAGAATATAGATAGAAACATAAATAGCAGGGCGGATATTCTGCTATTTATAAACATTTACTCCACTGACTCATCTACATCCAAACCAAACTAATTTCCAGAATAAAACATTGTTCACATTTATCCACTACTGACAAGTTTTACTGATGTTTTATTGTCATTTTCTGTTCAGCCATCTAGTTTGTTATTCTTTGGAGTACCTGCATGCTTTGCTTAGTTTGGGGCGATATTACAAAAATTACTTACTCTATCATTTGTAAAAGACAGATGCAAGGACAGGGATGAAAGCACTATTAAGAAGCCTGCGACTTTGATTGCACTGAAAGTAAAATAAATTCCACTGATGGGAAAATGATTAAATGTACCCATGTGAATGAAACAAATTATTCGGTAGAAAGGGTTCTGAAGGACAAGAAATAAATAATACAGAATGCAGAAAGTTCTGTGTGTGTGCCATTAACAATGTTCATCAAGAGAAGTTCAGGAGGATGGCAAACTGCTAAAAAAAAAAAAATGCAGCACTAGACATGAGGACATGAGCCTGGTTTCTTTTTTCTTTTTTTCTTTCTTTTTTTTTGAGAGAGAGAGAAATTTTTTTAATATTTATTTTTTAGTTTTAGGTGGACACAACATCTTTATTTTATTTTTTATGTGGTGCTGAGAATCAAACCCAGCGCCCCACGCATGCCAGGCGAGCGTGCTACCGCTTGAGCCACATCCCCAGCCCGGAGCCCTGGTTTCTAACCAAACAGAATGACAAGAGAACCCATTGTTTATTTTAACAGAAACAAAAAATAAACTTGAGCTTAACATGGCAAATTTTCTTCCATATCACATGATAGGTGTAAAATTCTATGGTAATCTACAGGATGTCTGTGTTTCTTGGTGGTAGATGCACATGCTATGCCCTCAAAGATATCCCAAGAACATTGTTGGAGACAATACCAAGGAGGATATTCTGGCAGAGGAAGATAACCTGACTCCACAAATATTTAGTGTAGGTGAAATTAATTCGGACAAAACTCAAGGAAAAGATTGAATGTAGTGATGCCAACTCAGGTATCATCAATAGATAAAGAAAATGTGGTCTGCATAAAAAATAGGATACTTTTCAGCTGTAAAAAAAAGTAAATCATTTGAACCTAGAGAACACAATGCTAAATAAAATAAGCCAGACATAGAAAGACAAATACTGGATGATCTCACATATATGTAGCATTTAAAAAGTTAGACTTGAAAAAACACAGAACAGGGATTGCAAAGAACAGGGAGTGAGGGAAATGGATAGATTTGAGGAAAAGGTTATAAATTTTCAGGTGTAAAGTAAGTTCTAACATAGAGTATTGTGACCATAGTTAATGAAACTATTGTTTACTTAAAATTTGATAGAGAGTAGATTTTAATTTTCTTCATCTAAAAAATACACACATGTCAATGGTAGCTACAGATTATGACAAGTGTATTGATGGCACATACACATACATGAAAACATGATATTATATTCCTTGATTTGATACAGATTTTTACTTAACAATTATATATTTTAAAATTTAGAAAAAAATGAACATAACAAGAGGTAGATTTGGTACTATTGTTTAAAACCTCAAAGAGCTAAACTAAACTCAGAGATCCAAAGTGCTTCCTTCCTTTGTTTGTATCCACAAGCACATCTCACTTGACAGAGACGGGAAAGCAGAGGGCTGTGCTTAGAGGTTGCTATAGGCCAAGCCCAGAAGTGGATGCATCATTGAGATACACAGAGTGGCTAGAACCCAGTTTCAAGTTTGCAGTCTACAACAATGGAGAAAGGAAAATGCAATCAAATCGAATGTCTAGGATGAAAATAAATCAAATTTTCTGGAACATAACAATAACATCTAAAGAAACTTGGTCCTTGTAGTTTTATTTATGTTTGAAAAACAGTAATTTAGGATGAAATTTAAAATCTTCAATGCCTATTTATTTCATTTTATTGTTTGGTATTATTACAAAGTATGTGTGTGTGTGTGTGTGTGTGTGTGTGTGTGTGTGAATTAGCACATTGTTTTTATTTATTTATTTATTTATTTATTTATTAATGTGGTGCTGAGGATCAAACCCAGTGCCTCATGCATGCAAGGCAAGCATTCTGCCACTGAGCTACATCAGCTCAGGAGATGTATTTTTAAATATCAATAATAATAACATTTCCTTTTAACATTTGTAAGTTTGGAAACTCACTAAGGTATTCTTTAAGCCATTGCAATGGTTAACTCTCCTAATTGTTACAGCATTATTAAAAGGGGGTTTTCTCACTTTTACTGGTGAAAGTACATTATATTTAGTATACTAAAAATCTTGAATTTATTACTGATAAATTTTGTATTTTTCTTTATTTAATCTGTCTTCTTATATTTAAATATTATAAACTTATTTATATTCATAGCAGATATTGTGTCATATTTTGATGCTATGTGGTTAATTGTATAAAGCTTCTTTAATTCATCATGGAGTTTTAAAAGGTATTTCTTTAGTTCATATTTAATTGGTAGTGATTTTACTATTAATTTTACAATCCAGATTTGTTGCTATTTGCACTCTTTGATATATTTTCATTCATTTCAATTCTTATTTTATATTTTACTTTGTATATCTTTTGCCAATATTGTGTGTGTGTGTCCCTCATCTAAGGACCAGAGTAAATTAAGCTCAATGATTTGTGTTTCCCTGTGAGGAGAGCCATGTTTCTCATGACTACATATTACTTTTGCTGTTTTATTTTTACTGCACTTATGTTTTATTTACAGATTTTTCTATTATTATCTAGGTATTGTCAACCTTTAGTCACAAAATTTTATACAAAAAAATCCTTGTTTGAATTTCCCCAAAGTTTTATTTGAATTTATCTCTGCTATTAAATCACTAGAGGTTTTTTATGATTTAATGAAGGAATTTTTTTTCTCATTTTTATACAGAAAAAAATAGTTCAATTTCCTACATAATTAGGGATTTGGAATGCTTCTTGTTCTATTATTTCTCCAACTTTAACTTTCTTTTTTGTGTAATGAAATTTGTTGCTTAATTGATACAAGAGCCCTTAAAAATCATACCTATTATTGGAGCACCATGTGATGTTTTGAAACATGTATACACTGTGCAGTGTTTAATTCAGATTTAACACATCTCTTTCATCAAACATTTAACATTTATTTATGGTGAAAACTTTCAGAATACATTCTAAGAGCTTGTTTTCTCCTTGTGTTTCTTCAGTGCTGGGGATTGGAGCCAAGGCCTTGCACATGCTAGGCAAGTACTCTACCCCCAACATCATCATCAGCCCACTCTTAATTTTTTGAAAGGAATCTATGTTATTATTCTCTACCATCACCCTACTGTGCAAAACACAGCAGACTGAATGCTCCTAATGCACTATAACTTGGTAACTTCCTTCCCTACCTTCTCCTCACTCTTCCAGCCTTTGGAAATCACCAGTCCACTAACAACTTCTATGAGATCAATTGTTTTAGATTCAACATGAGTGAGATCATGACACATTTGTTTTTCTGTGCCTGGCTTATTTCACTTAACATAATCTTCCTGTGTTCCATCCATGTTGCTGAAAATGACAGGGTTTCATATTATTGTACAGCTCAATATAACTTCACTGTGTTTATTTACCATATTTTCTTTAATAAGTCATCAGGTGATGTTTAATTTGGATATTCCCATTTCTTGGCTATTGAAAATATCACTACAATAAACTTGAGAGTATAGAGGTTTTTGGACATGCTGCTTTCATCCATTTATATGTTTCCTTGTATTTTAGAGTTTCTGGATACAAGTTTCCCTTTAATTAAAAAAAAAAGTAGTCATGAATGGCAAAGACTCTTTATTTACTGGTTCTGTCACCAGTACATATTCATATATATATTCATATATTATATATAATATATATTATATAATTATGTATATAATTTATATGTAATAAATGTGTGTGTGTGTGTGTGTGTGTGTGTAAATTCTATGTCTGTCCTAGTAGCTCTCAAAGTACATAGATGAAATAGACATTATTCTTTGCCTTTCAGGATGGCTTTATTTAGCATCAACAAGATGTTTTTAATTTACTTTCTCTCTCCCTCTCTCTTTCTCTTTTCCCCCCACCCTTTCTCTCTTTAGAGATACAGAGGTAATGAAAAAAAAAGAGAAAGAAAGCTTAAATGTAGAAATGTCAAGTAGACCTTCCATGAATGTGTAGAAAGACAGAGGAGAACAAAAAGAAGAAACTAGGGGAATTTATCCATTGACATAATACTTGAGTTTGTTCCTGGTACATGGGTTAGATTTTAATATGTCAGTTTCAAATAAGGCATTCCAAGATAATAGAGTGTTGATGACAAATTAAATACTTTATTTCATATATCTCATTTTTTCAATCAGTCTTTTCCTTTATGCTTTGTGCACATCATTAGAGAGTGCATATCTAAATCAGACATGGCATTAACACACCTAAGATTTTTTTCAATCTGAGTTTATTTCCACTTTATTTTCTTTAAAACACTTCTTCATAGTTGTCAATGATCTGATGTGTTCAATAATTAACTTTCATAATCAAGTGATTTATTCCAAGTGGTCAATTACAGCCTTCAAGTCTAGTTAGTAATAAAGAATGATGTGGATTTTTGTGGGGTTTTTTTTTGTTTTTTAATGTTGTTCGTGAAAATTAAGTATAAGCAAATATTTTCAAATACTGTGTAATTTAGTTGGTCATCAGGGCCTACATCATATTTAAAATATAAACATTAATCTTTTTATATGACATTTCTGGAATAACAATTTAAAGATTGATGATGGTAAAGAATATAACCAAATTTAATTAATTCCCACAATAAGAATCACTGTTAAAAATAATTCTTGTAAATTGCATGGAAAAAAATCTTATTGGTGAACAAATACTAGCAGTAAGTAGATTGTCTGAATTCTAACCAATTCTGTGGAAACAAATTTGAAGTATATATATTTTGTTCTACTGGGATTTGAATAACTTAATTGAATATTTCAGAAGAAGCCACAAGTGTGTTAAAAACAAAAACTAATGCATGGTAAAAGCCAGACTAATCAAGGGAAACGCTACTGCAACATATGTTGTTTTCATTGTAGAAGCATCCAAATGAGACTTTCTGATGACTTCGAGTGAAATTAATTTTATAGGCATTAACAGTTGTGGGTGTTTGACATATGCAAGTACAGAACAATTTCCTTGATGGTAAAACAAAGCGTGGATATCAAGAGGGACATAAATTGAAACTCATGGTTCCTCACAATCAATTCAGTTTACATTAGTCATGATTTGATTGTTCTTGTGCAGTTCATACATTTTTTTCTTACCACAAATATTGTTTAAAATAATGATAGATGTTTTTAAACCAAATGACATTAAATAAATGCTCAAATATTGTATCTCAAGAAGTATGTTTTTGGCAAGTCCATAAGAATGTATCATCTACTATTCATGTTTTATGCCATGAATAATAAAATATAGCTCTATATGAAAATAACCCCATAAATTTAAGAGGTTAAATATTTAGTTTGGAAAAAACATTAAAAATAACTATAAAGAAAGTGAACCTCTCAATTTAACATTTAAAAATATAATATGTTCTAAATAGTTTTAAAAACTATGAATTTGAGCATTGTGATTGAAAATCTGATTTGAAAGCTATTATTTGGTATGTGATCAAAAGTACTTGTTTATTAAAGTACTGCTTGTATTTATTTAAAATTTTAAGTGAAGAGCTATGATAAGTTGCCTGTTAGAGTCCTCATAGTTGTGAAAAAAACTTCAATTTACATGTTATTCTATCGATTGACATAATCCTTACCAATTACAATTCACTATATTTAGTCTTGAAATTTGCAAATTGTTTTATATTTGTAATTTAGTAATATAGACCATCATAACATTTTATATCATTTTATATCACTATTTGATATATTCTGTTTAATTTTCAAAATATCTGTTTTCCTTAATATATATGCTATTTCTGTGGTGAATTTTGCTTGTGTTTTGTTTTACATATTACTATTTTTATTGTATGATTCAGTCAATATTTATTTAGAATTGACCACATATAACCATCTTCTTTGCACATTATTATTCTGGAATACAAGGAT
The DNA here is from genome assembly GCF_052094955.1 of Ictidomys tridecemlineatus. NCBI lineage: Eukaryota > Metazoa > Chordata > Mammalia > Rodentia > Sciuridae > Ictidomys > Ictidomys tridecemlineatus. The sequence goes on from NC_135477.1 coordinate 230,023,758, forward strand.
TTATGTCCAAAAAGAGTATCTTGAAATGTCTTTTATCAGACTCCATTTTTGACAAGACCTCTTTTTCTCTATTTTATTTATAAGTAATTCCTATAAAAATGCAAGGGACTTTGAAGAACCAAGACATATATGAATAAGAAGATTAGAAACTGACAAGTTCTTATCAGAAGCAAGACAGCAATAATTAATACAGAGAGAAGAAAGAAAAAATGCACCAAAAAAGGAAAATAAAAAGTGTAGAAACAGATCCACAATACACAGTAATTTGTTTCTAACTCAAGACTATCCCAACCAACTGATGAACTAGGTGGACCTTTTGATATATATTTCCTAGGCATTTAGTCATTCATTTAAATTGAGGTAGATTTTATATACACCTTTCAAGGTAAAGAATACATTTCTTAGACCAATTTTTTGAAGAAAATATACTTCTTACATAAATGATTACATTTTATTACTAATTAAGAAACATAAATGTTTCTTAATCTTGTTTGTATGTTTTTTACTGTTGTTATACAAATTTTCAATACTGTGCAGGAAAAAAAATATCATTAATTCAGTATCCCACAATTCTGGAGGTCAAGTCCTAAAATCAAGAAATAGAAAGAGGAAAAGGAGGAGGAAAAGGGGAGGGGGAGGAGGAGAAGGGGAAATTGGGAGGACTGCATTCTTTACTGATGTTTTAGGAAAGAAAGCATTTCTTTTCATTATGCAGTTTTGAGAAGCTAACTACATTCCTTCTCTTTCCTCCATCTTCAAAGCTAGCTTTGTTGTCTTGACTTCTTCCTACAGGGATAATAATGATTATATTCAACTCACCAGATAATCTAGGATAATCTTCCCATCTCAAGATCTCATCTGCAAATTCCCTTTTACTTCATATTCAACTAACATACTCACAGATTGTGGAAATAGGTATCGTAATCTTAGGACAATGCCTTCCCATCTTCAAAGATTTATGAACACAAATATGTAAGATATGCAAATTATCCCAACATCCTCAAAGTCTTAAACCACTATAACATCAACTCAAAGTGCAATATTTCATTTGTCCCCGGCCCCAACCTCAAATCACCTTATCTAAATCAAAATTCCATGCACCTCTTCTACCTCATCCTAAAGCAAATTCTAAATCCATGCATATTTTTTACAATAGCACCCTAGTTCCAGGTACCAAAATCCATTTCAAGTTCTTATTGTTGCTCTAGCAAATTGATACAAATTTGATGGCTTAAAACAACACAGTGCACTTATTATCTCCAAATGCTGGAGCGGGGAGTTCTTTGATCCATGGGTTAAGGCCTTGGTCCTCTGGCAGCACCAGGGGAGAAGCACTTGTCTTACATTTTTTTTTTTTTAATTTTCCAGAGCATGCCTGCATCCTAGACTAATGGCTCCTTCGTCCTTCTTCAAATCCAACAAGATTACACCTTCAGCTCACTCAATTTTGTTATCACATCTCCTATCCTAATTCTGACACATCTACTTTTTGTAAGGTCCTTGTGTTTGCATTAGACCCAAACAGGTAGCAGATGAATTCTGCACATCTCAACTTTCTTAGAGGACCACATTTGAAAGGCTCTTTTGACGTGAATTGATACATTTAGAGTTTCCAGAGATTAGGAAGTTGACTTTTTGTGTGTGTATGTACGGGGGGCAATTTTGTGGAGATCACACTGCCTAAAACTCAAGTCAATTAGGAGACAACGGGATGATAGATAATACTGAATTTATTCTAATTAAGAATATCTGTATTTTAAGAGACATTATTCAGACAGTCAAATTAAAGGCACCAACTGGGTGAAATACATGTCAAAACTTGTACTTTATAAGACATGTAGAATAATAAATGACTCATGTATAATAAAAAAATATGATTTTAAAATGGTCAAAATCAAGACAGAGTCTTCAAAAAAGAATATTTTCAAATCAGAAATGAGCAACAAAAAAATTCAACATTAGTGAATGCAATGAAAGGCAAATTCTGCATTGATATATCCTTGTATATACTCAACATCCTGGATTAAATTCAATTGTTTGATAGTCAAAATAAAATATGAGACTCCTAATTTTAATATTTTATTCATTGTAGATTTTTTATTAATTCTGCATTTTAACAAAGGCACATTAAAGTTTTATTTATCTTAATTACTTTTTTAAGCCCTACTTGACTTTCATAGTTTAATTTATGTTTTGAAAAAAAATCCTAGAAAATTAATGATGATATTGCAACCTCTTTGGTAAGGTGGTATTCACTACGGAGAATCACCAAGTATCCCTTGGGTACTGCAAATTATATCAGTATCATGAATGTTGAGAGTGTAATTATGTAAAAAATGTATTACACTGTATAATCTCTACACTATATTTTGTATAATTCACTTCCCAAAATAAGTAAAAGAAGAAGTAAATTTCCAAGAAATTTACATCAGAAGCTGAATATTAAAAAATTCAAATGTGCTTTATATCTTTATAACAGCTCTCCTGCATTTGATAACCCATCTTATACCTTCACATATTTTAAACAAAATTTTCATGTTATTTGTGAGGATGTAAAATCATATTTTTAGCTTGCTTTTATACTGAGAGTATATAATTTTGTTGTCTTCTTTTTTTGAGAGGTAGTTTCTATTAGACTAAAGAACTTGTAGAGACTCTGCAGTACATTTCATTTTTCTTGTTTCATGCAAGGACACACAAATCAAAATACAAGTTATCTTATGATAGTACTGACTTGAATGTTTATCTTGCTTTATTGTGTTCTTGATCTCTCACAGTTCTTGCCTCAAGAAAGTTTTACTTTGACATTCTATCAATGCATTTAAAACTATTAAAAGTGGTAAGCATCTAACTATCATGGGCTAAATGTTGTCCCTGCAAAATTCACATGCTGAAGGCTAGTGTTTTAGAAGGTGAGTGAATTTGGCAGCATGACCCTTAGAAAACTAATGAGGGGAAAATGAGGTCATGCAGATGGGTCCACATTCAATATGGTTGGTGTCTTTTTAAGAAGAGACACCAGGAATGTCTAGTACTTAATAAATAATTCAAGTTGCAGAGAAGGTAGCAATCTGCAATCAAGGAGAAAGGCATCAGCAAAATATAACCTTCAACTTAGACTTCCAGCCACTGGAACTGTGAGAAAATGTGTCTGTCATTTAACTTACCCAATCTATGGTAACCCTGGCAAAATTATATGGCATCATTTCTAGTTAGTTGCTATTTTGTTGCTGTTGTTGATGCTTAAAAAAAAAAAAAAAAGAAAAACCACAAAGTGTGTGTTTTAAGGAATCTAGACTCGTGTTATTGCAAAACTGTGATATTTCCATTTCTAAAATGAGTGTTTAGAGCCTGAACTTTATACAGTGTGATGATGTTATGCTTTGGATGTGAGGTATCCCACAAAAGCTCATATGTGTGAGATAATGCAAGAAGATTTAGAGGAAATTTGATTTGGTTATGAGATTCTTAACCCAATCATTGAATTAATCCCCTGACAGTAATATCTAGGTGGAAAGCAAAGGTGGGGTCTTTGGAGGCATGACTTTGGGGTATATATTTTGTATGTGGTGAGTGGAGCTTCACTCACTGCTTCTTGATCATCCTGTGAAGCTTCTTACCTCAGCCACACTCTTATGCCATGATGCTCAGCTTTCCTTTGAGCCCCTAAGAATGGTGCTGAGGATTGAACCCAGAGCCTCACAGTGTGCTAGATGAGTGCTCCACCGCAGAGCCACAACCCCAGCTCCTACAGTAATTCTTGTTGGTTTTTTTTCATCACACCAGTGAAAAAGCTGACTAAAACAGATGAGAAAGAAATTGATAGAAACTATACAGAATGATGGGGGAGGGAAGAAAAGGCATTATCTCTCGAGGACATCACTGAAGTGTGTGAAGAGTGTCATTGATTCAGTCATTCAGGTTGAGACGACTTTCTCTGCCACTTAATACTTAATAGCAGTATCCAAAATCCATGGTGAGTGGTCCACTGATTAGCTATTTTCACTCTACTTAGACGCACATAGAATACTTTTAATAGTGTAAGTCATATTGTAACACTTCTTCTGTTGTTATAAAATCATGCTTCTCAGCTTGAAGAAAAAGAAAAAAAAAATGCATGTACTTTTTGAAGTCCTCTGTACATTTCCTTTGTTCCATCCTTCCTATCTCTCCCCTATTTATTTATTTATTTATTCTTTGATTGCCTGTTGTGTTCCACCATCTATTAGAGAACTTATCCTTGACTGTTGCAAACTGAAAAGATAAATATCCACCACTGGTTTAAAAGTTTTATCCAGGCTGATCCAAATGAAATATCATTCAAAAATAAACACGTATTAAGAATCATAAACTGTCTTTCAAAATCAGGATATAAGAACATCTGTTGATTGTCAATCAAATAGCAAGCACAGAATGAAAAGCAAGAAAATAAAACAACATTTAAGTGTTTGCTTCAGTTATATTTATATGAGATTAGAGTGAGCAAATGGAAAACTGACATTTCAGTTTTTAGTCTATTAAATGCCATGAAAGACAGATCCAACTTGAAGTTATGTATTATATTCTCAAAACCAATATTTTCTTTTCATATTTCTTCAGTTTCTAAACTGTAGGAATAGTTGCAAATGTTTATTCTCATAGAAATATTTTAGGCAGAGCTGGAGAACTAAGGGTCAATGAATTTTATTTTTTGTTTGCAAATAATTATGCTATAAACAAGGAAATTGAAAATCTTATTATGTATCTCATCCATTGGGTCTTTAGCTAAATCTACATCATTCTTTGTAGCTTTGGAATTCTTTCAATTAATAGAAAAGTCAAATATATAAAATATTGTGCCCAATATCTGTATATGTATATACACAAAATCAAAATTATTTTGACATTATCCAAGGAGAAGTGATTTTTCTCAATGAACAGAAAAATAGCAATTTTCATGTACACACAAAGATAAGAGCATTTATAATTCTTTTTATGAAGTTATAGTAAAAAGGAAAATAAGATGGTCTGTCATCTATTGCTTTTACCTGAGCTTTTCTCAGAATTAAAATATTAAAAATATCACTATGAAATGCTTACTAATTATGATTCCTTTTAAATAATTACTAAATATCTACTAATTTAATAATATTACAAGTACCTAGGTCAATTATAATTTTGATGGCTGCTACCAGTTACAAAGTGGATTCACATGTGAAATTCCCTTGTTTCCAAATCCCAGTATGATTTTCTAACTCAACTTAGCTTCAAGAAAATATCTTCTCATTAATAACAAAGTATAATTTTATAATTCACATGGTGCCATGTGAATAACAGTGCTGAATAACAAAAGAGGTAATATATATATATACACACATATGTGTATATATATGAATGTTCATCCATATATATATATATAATATTTCTACATTTGTTAACTCTAAAAGTCCCATTCTGTTTATTTAAGCACTTATTATTTTTTTATATTAGCCTAAAGTTAAAGCCTGATAAGACTAGTTTAAAATTATAACAGCTTCTTTAAAAAAAAAAACATTTTAGTTATTCGTGAACCCAATATCTTTATTTTGTTTATTAATTTTTATGTAATGCTGAGGATTGAACCCAGTGCTTCACATGTGAAAAGCAAGTACTCTGCCACTGAGCCACAACCCCAGCCCATAACAGCTTCTTTTTACATAAAAAAAAAAAAATGGAACTAACATCTTTCAGGTTGCCATTATGTAAGTCCTTGTAATACTAGCTACTTTAAAAACATATATCTACGTTTAAATGGTTCAATTAAATAGCTAAATTATCATCCACTCTCTAGTCCTATGACATTCTCTAGGTTTTCAACAGAGGAAGGGTGGTTTATTCTACTCTGCTCACAGATAGAAACTTGGCCACCTCTGTCACTTGGCATACTGATGCTACTATGCATGAGCAGTCAGCTGATGAAGCTGTGAGGTGAGAGTCCAGAACTAAATAGCCATCAACCTTTCCATGTCTTCTGATACAGAAAACTAGTCATTGAACCTCATCTAGATGCAAAGGTGAGAGAAGAGTAGATGCTGAGGAAAATAGTTCCTGACTAGTTAGCCCTTCCACACCATACAGGTAGCCCATGAAAAGGAGATTACAATTCTTGGTGAACATTTTATGCCATTATCATCCTGTGTTATATAACTATCCTAACATATCTTTCTTTTTGTTTATAGGAAACAAACACTATAAGAAAATCTGATTCCTAAATCATGAATATGTTCTAGGACTTCCAGACACATCTCCATCAATTCTGTATATATTGTTTTTCTGTGACCCAATAAATTTAACAAATTGTATCTCTAAAGAGAAGCAAAGGCAGAAAGCAGTTGCCATAAAATTTCAATCAAAAGAGAATGTGGGGCTGGGGCTGTATCTCAGGGTAAGAGCACTTGCCTAGCACATGTGAGGCCCTGTGTTCGATCCTTAGAACCACATAAAAATAAATAAATAAAATAAAGGCATACTGTCCATCTTCAACTACAAACAAACAAACAAACAAATAAATAAATAAAATAGACTGTTAGGGTCTGTAAACAAGACAGGATGGCGCCTGGCATTTTGCCAGAGGGAGTGGTTTGTGAAATGGCGCCATCAAGCCGTTAAGTGTGTAGATTCCTTATTGGTTGACTGCTGTATCTAGTTTATGTTAATTAAGATAAGCTGTGTGGAATGTATGAATACCCCTCCTGTCCTACAATAAACAGCTCCCACTCCTGCTGTATCAATGTACACAAGTTCCTAGTCATCCCCTGGTTATTTTGCTACAGCTGGACTGCGGCAGATGGTGGCCCATACAGGGAGCCCTGGGACACTCAGGGGTAAGTGACGAAAATAAAGCTGCCGGTCCATAGATAGGACAGGAGCAAATATGCTCGTCCCTAGATAGGGCAAGAGGAAAAATGGCCATTTTGAGAAAATGGAGAAGATTGATACAGTATGTTTGTGTCTTGTTTTGTCTCAGTGTATTGTATTGTCTTTGTGATGAAAATATGGAAGGGTGTTAAGTAAATTGATAAGGGAAAGAGGCACCCCAGTGGAACCAAGAGCAGTTAGGGCATGTATTGATGGAAGCCCAGGAACTCTAGTCAGAAAGAAAAAGAAAGTTCAGAAGAAGAAGGATTATCAGGAAAAAAGTTGCAGCAAAAGGCTATTACTGAATACTTTTCGTTACCAGAGGGTGCGTGAATCAGCGCACCAGCTGCCATATGCGCAAGCCATCATGGGTCATGGCATAGCAAGGACTTTCCAAGCAGCAGCAGCTGGCTCTTCCCCGCTCCCCGCCCCCCCCCAAGCAGAAGCCACTGCGAGAGCCCAAATCCAAACCTGACCCAGAGGCACAGTCTCACAGGCTCTTGCTCCCTGTGCCCAGTGGCAGTTTGAGTCCTGAACACTCCCCAGACTCTCCCTAGGGCCATCTGGGGCTGCCTAGGATGCTGCAGGTGGAAGATGGCCCACATCCCTGAAGTTTGATCCTTTCCAAGGCCAGTAACTACAATGGTTCTCCCACACCTGGAAGATAATGAGTAATGAGCACTATTAAGGCTTATTTCAAATGTAAAAACCTTGAGATAATGTACTAAATTGTTCAGAAGGTTGTTTTCTTGGCGCCTGCTGGAATACTACAGGATTTTCTTTAGCCATCCAGAGTTCCTGCCTTCGTCCCAGTGCCAGTGAAGATGAAGGTGGAAGAATTTCCAGTGTTGCTGAAAACCGGAGGAGACTTCGGGTCAAGCTAGCTGCCTGCAGAACTTACCTGGACTGTGATTTAAGCTAGCTGCCTGCAGAACTTACCTGGACTGTGATTTACCTGGACTGTGAGTTAATCTATTGAGACACTGCTTTACATGAACTGAGACAACAAACTGTAATCTACAACAAATTTTAACTTGGTATCTTTGCTAAGGGTGTCATTGCTGGTATAATTTTTCCAAGGGCTTCTTGCATGGAGCCATCAATTGGCTTAGTATTGTGGCATTTTGTATCCTCCCCTTCTGCTTGTAGCAGATTGTTTGTGATGTTTGTGTAAAAACCACTATGTTCGTTATTTAAATTAAACAAAAGGGGGAAATGTTAGGGTCTGTAAACAAGTCAGGATGGCGCCTGGCATTTTGCCAGAGGGAGTGGTTTGTGAAGTGGCGCCATCAAGTCATTAAGTGTGGAGATTCCTTATTGGTTGAAGGCTGTATCTAGTTTATGTTAATTAAGATAAGCTGTGTGGAATGTATAAATACCTCTGTTGTCCTACAATAAACAGCTCCCACTCCTGCTGTATCAATGTACACAAGTTCCTCGTCACCCCCCCCCCCATTATTTTGCTGCAGCTGGACTGCAGCAATAGACAAATTAAAAAGAGAAAGTAAATGTGGAAGACACTTAACCCTTCATTCTCAAAAAAATATGAATCACTAGGATCAAATAGGAAATATTTATCTTGAAAAATAGAAATTTTCTTATTTATTTACTTATTTTAATTGATGATTAAAATTGTGTACATGTATGGGATAAGACCTGATGTTTAGATGTGTACGTCCTTTTCAGAATGGCTAAACATACCTAATTAACATACTCATTACCTCATACTATTTTTTTTATTTGTGTGTGTGAGAACACTTAAAATCCACTCCCTTAGCAATTGTGAAGTATATAATATGTTTTTACTAGTGACAATCAACAGGATGTACAAAAGATCTTATAATTCTGATGACCTCTCCACAGTTGTCCAAAACCCCTAGATTATTTTATTTAGGTACTAGGGATTGAACTCAAGGACACTTGACCACTGAGCCAGATCCCAGCTATTTTGGTGTATTATTATTATTATTATTATTTTTAATTTTGGGACAGGATCTCACTAGGTTAATTAAAACCTTACTAAGTTGTTCAGACTGGCTTAAAATGTGCAATCCTCCTGCCTCAGCCCACAGAGCTGCTGGGATTATAGGCGTGCACTATCATGCCCAACCAAAACCCCCTAATTTTAAAAATTTGTTCTTTTTCTATATACATGATAGAAGAGTGCATTTTGACATAACATACATACATAGAGTATAATTTATTCTAATTAGAATCTCATTCTTGTGGTAGTACATGATGTGGAGTTTCATTGGTACCCCTAGATCCTAATGGGAAATTCACTGTTTATTATTTTCCATGAACATATCTCAAGTGAGAATTATAGCTGTAGGCTTTCAGAGCCTAATTCCTACTTACTCAGGTTTCAGGGCTAGTGCATTATTTTAACACCTTCACAGAAAAAATGTTTTCAATGTAGTTTGCATTTCTCATTCACTGTTGGGTCTGGTATCCATTTGCTTCTAATTTGTTCTGTTTATAACTATATCCAAAGTCCTATCTTTGGCAAAATTATTAACATTATTATTAAAATTTTTTGCTATTTTGCTTCAAATCTACACATTGTAAGTTACTGAGAGCTATTTTGAGGCTTCCCAAAATAAGTTTGAATGGAAACATGAGAATCTTAATCTTGTGTTTGGGCTGGGATTCATTCTTAATAAAACATTCCTAACAAAGATTGTTTTTAGAATTTCATATCAGTTTGATTAGATTATATATGAAGTTTGTTTTTCCACATGTTTGAGTTTTCAAATTTTGAGAATATTTTTAGTTCATTTCTATTGCGATCTTATATCTGGAAATTATTTCCTGAATTTTAGTCTTCTTGTATAAGTGCTTCAACTATGATACAACATAATATGTTCCTGAAAAACTTTGTTTTCCAACTGCATTAGAATTGAATTTTAACAGAAAGATAGCATTGTGTCAATAAAAATATATGACTCTAATCAAAGCAGTTATAATGACAATATTAAATTCCTTTCAAAAGAAGTTTAAATAAATATACTTTAAGGTAGTAATAAAAACAGACATTTACTTTTCTAAGTGGGTAAGGGTATGTTGAAAATGTTTGTAAAGGGCAGGGGCTGTAGCTCAGTTGTAGAGTGCTTGCCTTGAATGTGTGAGGCACTGGGTTCAAGCCTCAGAAGCAGATAAAAACAAATAAACAAAGATATTGTGTCCATCTACAACTAAAAAATATTTTTTTAAAAATGTTGGTAAAATAGATTGGTGGAAACAGATGCTAGGGAGGATTGAGCAGCAAAAGTGCCAAAATATGCACAAATCTTACACCCAATATAAGGAAGACTTTCAGAGCAGATCTTTTGTCTAAAGAGAGTAAAAAAGAAAAAAAAAAGTAGACTGAAGGTATATTTTGTACAATTGTGCATTTCTCTGCTGTGTTCAAAGTTGCTAATGCATCATGCAATCTGTTATTATTATTAAGTAGTTCAAAATAAATGATTTATTACCTAACACATCTCTTACCAGGTATTGCTATCACTCACATATTCTAAATTTGTATATGAGAAAATTTGCATAACAGAGCCACATGTTTCAGCAGAACAAAATACAAAGCTTTCAGAATCCAGCAAGTAATTCTCAGCACTCTGTTAGCATTGTTCTCTCAGTATTTTTCTTAGCTATATGCATTAGGAAGTCTAGATCTGTGTTCTGGATTATTGCAAAATACAATTTTATCTAATACACAAGGGTATTCTTCTCCTAGGTTTTTGTAAATATTCTTTGTCACTAGCTCTGTGAACACTTCTTACAACCATAACTGTATTAGAAAGGATAACAGACAAATACAACAGACTTCTAACTTTCAGTGAATTAACATGCAAAAGTATTGACCATACTTTTTATTATGCAAAATAGCTGCTTTGGATCAATTCGAGGGTGCATAACTTCTGCTTTTCAAAATTTATAAGGACCCATATGGAAGGATTTTCTGCCATCTTGGTATATGGAAGTCAATCATCTTACAGATGGTAAAGACAAAATGGAAAAGGTACACTTGTCATTAACCATTTACATTTTCAATGGAAAACCATCCCTTCCCCTCAAATGCCATTGCAGGGACTGTACTCATGGTTTTATCCTCTGAAATAGCACTAGTAAATGGAATCACTTAAGAAGTCCACTTCCAAAACCACATCCATGTACAAAGAGTATGGGAAATTTTATCCCTCCTATTTTTGTTCAGAAATTTAGCTGTCTCCCTTGCAATCATACTTGAGTATACTCTAGAGTAGTTGAAAAATTACAGTAACAAGAACTTATTTTAAAAAAACTGGTGCAAATTATATTGCATGCTTGTATGATTACATCAAAATGAATCTATTTTGCATCACTATAATGCACTAATAAAAATGTTTGAAAAATGACCCCCCCCAAAAAAAAAATCAAGACAAAGAGATGTAGACTCTGAATCCATACCCTCTACATTTGAGTCCACCTAACATAACTCTCAATTTTTATAATTTTTGTAAAATCAAGATATTATAATCATATCACTTTTTTATAAGTTAACTGATTGAATGAACTAACATTCAATGTACATTAAGGGAAGATGAAAAATTCACATGAGTATTAGAGGAATGAATTAAAAGATAAAAATATACATTCTTATATATGAAACCATGTTTTATTTATTGTGAGAATGAACTGCACAAACATCCTTAGGCAGATAAATGGGAGTATTATCGAAAGAGCTACTCACCACCATCTTTGGTCCTCTCCTTTTCTTTGTTCTCCACTTAGCTTTTTTTGTCTTTAGATAAGAATGCAGTAGCCTGATACAGTGGCACACACCTGTAATCTCAGCAACTCAGGAAACTGAAGCAGGAGGATCAGAGGTTCAAGGCCACACTCAGCAACTTAGCAAGACTTTGTAATGAAAAAAAAAAAAAGACTAGGAATGCAGTATATAGCTCAGGGATGAACTATATACCATAAAGAAAAAAAAATACAATGCATCAAAACCAAACAAAATTTCATTATACATAAAAGTATTTTGTGCATGTACAATACACACACAAACACGACCTGTTTATACATAAAGAACACACCACAGAAAAATAGACTGCTCTTGTTTATTTTCTTTAAAAAATTACCCCAAAATATTGAGTAGAAAGTTCATACATATCAGCACATATATGGATAGAGTGAATATTTTAAAAAAATGAAAATATCTGACCACATATATATTTAATTATTTGCCCATTGTATACTTTTGTGCTCTGTTTGTTTGCTCTGGAACAATTCTTTCAGATTATCATTGAATTTAGGTTAGCATTTTTGGAAGTAATTAACAAATCATAACAAACAATTCCTAGAAATCTAAACATGCCTCCTCAACTATTAATAAAACTATTCTATGATTATAACAGAGTGGCATATGGAAGTAAAAAATATATACAATTTAAAAAGTAGAATACTACAGTACTCGTGAGTTAAATTCTAGTAAGAATATGGAAATAAAAAAAAACCCCCTGGATCATGGGGGAAGGGAATGCAGAATGCTACCCCTAATTTAATGATCAGTTTGGTATTTTCTCATAAAGGTGAGCATAAATTTACCATAGAACCCAGTAATATCATGCTTAAGTATTTGTCAAGTGAACTAATATGTTATGTGCATGGAAAAGAATGCATAGGATCACTGACTATAAATGTTCAGGGAAAACTCCCACTACTTTGTCACAGAAATGGATAAATGGCCATGTACCCATGTAAGGGAATACCTTGTTTTGGTAGATAAGAATAAATTACTGATTCATCAAAGAGCATAGACAAATATTAAATGCATGTTATTGAGGGGAATAAAACCTTGAGAAACATAAGTCTACACAGTTGTGCCTTATGTCTGTGGAGGATTTATCCCAGGACTCCCTGTCAATAACAAAATCTACAAATGCTCAAGTCCCTTAAATAAAACAACACAGTATTTACATGTAACCTGTACACATTCTCTTATATAAAAAATTATCTTTAGATTATTTAAAAGATCTAATGCAATGTAAATGCTATGTACATAACTTGTTTTATATATATCCTTTTTAATTTTTGAATTTTTTAAATACATGAAAATGGAATGTATCACAATTCTTATTACACATATAGAATACAATTTTTCATATCTCTGTATATAAAGTATATTCACACCAATTCATGTCTTTGTACATATACTTTGGATAATGATGTCCATCATATTCCTTCATCATTTCTAATCCCCTGCTCCCTCCCTTATCCTCCTGCCCCTCTGCCCTATCTAGAGTTTTTCTATCCCTCCCATGCTTCCTCTTCCTACCCCACTATGAGTCAGTCACCTTATATTAGAGAAAACATTTGCCATTTGGTTTTTTGGGATTGGCTAACTTCACTTAGCATTATCTTCTCTAAGTCCATCCATTTACCTGCAAATGCCATGATTTTATACTCTTTTATTGCTGAGTAATATTCCATTGTGTATATATGCCACCTTTTAAAACCCATTAATTTATTGGCATTTAGTTTGGTTCCACGGTTTAGCTATTGTGAATTGTGCTGCTATTAACATTGATGTGGCTGTTTCCCTCTACTATGCTGTTTTTAAGTACTTTGGGTATAGACCAAGGAGAGGAATAGCTAGGTCAAATGGTGGTTCCATTCCAAGTTTTCCAAAGAAATATCCATACTGCTTTCCATATTGGCTGCACCAATTTGCAGTCCCACCAGAAGTGTATGGGTATATCTTTTCCCCCACATCCTGTGAGGTGAATAGAGAGCCTACATCTTGGGGACAAATTTTTATCCCTCACACATCAGATAGAGCACTAATAACTAGGGTTTATAAAGAACTCAAAAAGCTAAACACCAAAAACAAAAACAAAACAAACAAACAAAACCCAATAACCCAATCAATAAATGGCCAAAGACATGAACAGACACTTCTCAGAAGAGGATATTCAATCAATGAATATATATATATATATATATATATATATATAATGTCCATTATCTTTAGGAATTAGAGAAATGCAAATCAAAACTACTCTAAGATACCATCTCACTCCAGTCAGAATGGCAGCTATTATGAAATCAAACAACAATATATATCCTTTAAGAAATCATGACATGAATAAAAATCTGTGTGCTGAGAACAAATGAAAATGTTTTCAAATACTTCTGATTCTCAAATGATTGAATCCACGTACATGCACCCACAGATACAGAGTGTCCACTGTATTTGTAAAGTTCAGTTTGTAGTCCATTCTGAAAAAGGCAAAACCCTAATAATGGGAAAGAGATTAGTGATTTCCACTGGTTGGAATTAGGGAATCATTGATTTCTAGGAGAATAAAAGGAGAATAAATGGAAGGATTGTTACATGAAGCTGTTGTGGGAAATAAGTGCTGCATGCATTTGTAAAAGCCCACAGAATTATACATAACAAAGGGGAATTTAATGTATGCAACTGCAAAATCTAAGGAACAAACAAAAAGCAAAACCATAATTTGGGTATAGACCAAGGAGAGGGATAGCTGGGTCAAATGGTGGTTCCATTCCCAGTTTTCCAAGGAATCTCCATACTGTTTTCCACAATTACTGAAATACAAACTCAACCAGAATGTCAAAGAATCCCAAGGCATAATGCAGATTCTCCTATAGATCTATGACATAACAACATTGAAGAGAGTGAGGTAAAAACAGAAGAACCTTTGTTTGTTTTGACAAAAACAAATAAACAAACAAAAACAGTGAGGCTAAAAACAAAAATTAAGTCAAAATAGCACTGTACTTACTGGAAGGGAAAGTTGCTTCCACTGCAGACAAGCATGAGCATTGTACTTCAATTGGCATTTATATTTTTCATGGTGATGAGTCAAGAACATTCAAACTTTGTTGAATGAATAGAGGGGTTGAGTAAGTAAATAAATGGGTGGTAGATTGTGAGATGTAGGTTTCTCCTAGTTAGAAAAGATAGTCCTAAATAATCAAGAAGGAGAAGTTAAAATGACCTACATAGCACTGTATTTAAGTTAGAGACATGAGTCATGGCTTTATTTTTAGCTTAGAATCAGTACTTAACTACAGGAATAATTATAGAGATAAATGTTGTATTAATATTATTTCATGTATAACAAATAACACAATCTTAGTATATTTATTCAATATGAATTCACTAAAATAGTGAGGGTCAGAAAGGTAGGAGGCATAAAATACATGAGTGAAAAGAGCATAGAAATTATATATTTTTGTGAACTAGTATATTATCTTTCATGAACAAAATACTGAATTTTAAAGAAGAACCTACACTAACATCAATGCACAACAATACTTGCAACTGTCTTCTACAATTGAAAAACAGTAAAAATATTATACATTTTGAACACACTGCTAAATTAGTAATAAATATTACATTTCTTTTTTTCAAAATTTTCTAAAGATATAATAGATAATTTATTTTATATGAAAAAATGTCCATTTAAAATAATTTCTTTTTTTTACTAATTGATTTAATTCACTTTAAAGTGATGTAGTCTATATATTCACAAAAATTATACAATCATGCTGCCCATTCACAGTTTCAGATAAAATAAATGAGGAAATACTACTATTTTATCACTATTGGAAATAATTGTGACTGTTAAAATCAATGTATCCTCCATTTTGAGGTTTATTTTGCGAATAAAAACTTATATATATGTAAGGTGTGCAATGTGATGTTTTTACCTGTGTGTGTGTTTGTGTGTGTTTGTGTATAGGCACACATACATTGTGAGATGATTACCACAAAGTAATTTGCACATCCATCATCCACGTGGTTACTATTTTTTTTTCTTTTTGGTTATAATGTTTAAGACTTACTCTCAGGACATTTTAAGCATACAATGTGGTATTATTCACTATGGTCTCCAGGCTGCACTGTATTTCTCTTGAACTCATTTATGTTATAACTGGAAGTTTGCTCTTTGACCAACATATTCCCATTCCTCCCGTTTCCCCACCAACCTATAACACCCTTCTATTCTCTGTTCCTGAAATCAATTTTTTTGCACTCTTCATAAAAAGGAGATCATGTAGTGTTTATCTTTCTTTGTCTTATCTCAGTATCTCATCTCGGTTGTGGGTTTGATCCATGCTGTTACAAACACCAGGAGAGGAGAAGATTTCCTCCTTTCAAGACTGATCGTCTTAGGAATATACGCATATCCCAAATTCATTATACATACTTATTAAATTCTTTTACTTCCCTGTTGATGAACCACAGGGGTCATTCCCATATCTTGGTTTTTGATAATAACACCACAATGATCATGAGTACCTGTGAACAGGAGAGTGTCACTGTAACTTTGATATATGGATATGACAGTAATTTCATATTCTTTGGATATATATTCACAAGTATGACAAGCATGACTGCTAAATCATATGGTAGTGTGTTTTTAATTTTTTTAGTAATCTCTACATCATTTTCTATCCTGTCTGTACCAATATTTGTTCCTACCAACAACATTTCCTGTTTTCCTCATCCTTGTCAACACCTGTAATCTTTTTTTTTTTTTTTTTTTTGCTACTGGGGATTGAACTCAGGGGCACTTGGCCACCGAGCCACATCCCCAGCCCTATTTTGTATTTTATTTAAAGACAGAGTCTCACTGAGTTGTTTAGTCCCGTGTTTTTGCTGAGGATGACTTTGAATTTCTGACCTTCCTGCAAAAGCCTCCCAAGCCTCTAGGGTTACAGGAATGTGCCACCATGCCAGCAACAACTGCAAGCTTTTGCTTCTTTGTTAAGAATAATATCATGCTTGAGGAAATTTGAGATAGGTATCAAGTAACTGTTAGGGTCTGTAAACAAGTCAGGATGGTGCCTGGCATTCTGCCAGAGGGAGTGGTTTGAGAAGTAACGCCAGTGAGCCGTTAAGTGTAGAGATTCCTTATTGGTTGACTGCTGTATCTAGTTTATGTTAATTAAGATAAGCTGTGTGGAATGTATATATACCCCTCCTGTCCTACAATAAACGCTCCCACTCCTGTTGTATCAATGTACACAAGTTGTTCATCACCCCCTGGTTATTTTGCTGCAGTTTTTTTTCCTGATAATCCTTCCTCCTCTGAACTTTCTTCTTTTTGACTAGAGTTCCTGGGCTTTTATCAACACATGCCCTAATTGCTCTTGGTTCCACTGGGGTGCCTCTTTCCCTTATCAATTTACTTCTCACCCGTTCCATGTTTTCATCATAAAGACAATACAATACACTGAGACTAAACAAGACACAAACATGCTGCATCAATCTTCTCCATCTTCTTAAAATGGTCAGTCTTTCTCTTGCCCTGTCTGTTTAGGGATGAGCAGATTTGCTCCCGTCCTATCTTTCTAGGGACGGGCAGCTTTTTTTTGTCACTTACTCGGGGCTCCCAGTACGGGGCCACCATTTACAGCAAACCACTCCCTCTGGCAAAATGCCAGGCCCCATCCAGACTTGTTTACAGACCCTAACAAGTAACTTTAAAGATATCTAATATTTAATACAGATAATCAACTTGGGAATTAACAGTTAAGAAAACTATTAGGTACTTCTAGAAAAACTGTATGCAAGAATTATATTGATTAGGTATACATATCATTATGCATTGTTCAGGAAGTGCTTGAATAATAAAGGATTATTAAGAGAGAGAGTAATATGAATGATTTCATTCATTAATTTTGTCATTACACAATATTTACACCAAATGTTTGTTAGGTGCTTGTTTGTGTTTTTCTTGTAGACTATAATATTGTCAAAGATGTGTCTCTACTGCAGCAATAAATACAGTGAATGGTGATGGTAACACATGCACACTTTATGGTTCTAATGCATGATAATATCCTATTACTTACTATCAGGTACCTAGAATTCTACCTGCCTCTACCCATTATCAATCCGATGGCCACTTCTACATTTTAAGTGCTTAGTTCAGCAGCTCTATTTTCTGTCACCAAATTTTGTGTGAATTTTCTAAGGGTATTCTATGAAACTTTTATATTTTGGGTGGTTTTAAAACAAACTTCATTCTCTCACATTTCTGGATGCCAGATGGAAAAATTAAAATGTTGCAGAGTTGCACTTTGTATGGAGTTTTCTAGGGGCTCATCTATCCCTTGCCTCTTCTATTTTCTGATAGCAGTCAGCCTTCCTAAGTTTATGCACAAATTTATTCCTGTTTCTACCCCTGGTCTTCACACTATATTTTCTTCTCTTTGTGATGTTATCAACACTCCCTCTGCTTCTATTTTGTTAGAATACCTGTACTTGCATTTAAGACCCACAGGGATAATCTGGGGCAATACCTTCTTTCAAGATCTTTAATTGCATAATTTTTTAATGTAAAAGATAATATTCACTCCTTTCCCATGTACAATAATATATTTTCATTTTTTTATTTGTTCTAATTAGTGATACTTGACAGTGGGATGCATCATGATATATCACATATAAATGGAGTATAACTTTTCATTCTGGTTTTACATTATGTAGAATTACACAGATGTTAATCATAGGGTAATAAAGTCCAATTCATTCCACTGTCCTTCCCACCCCCATGCTCCTTAACCTTCCTTCATTACCTTCTGTAGAAATTCTGGGACTCGAGATGAAAGCATATACCTTTGGGGCCACTGTTTACTCCACCTCCATATGCATATGATTACGCAGTAGCAAATGAAAACTAATGAGCAGAATTAGCATTTTAAATGAACCTATAATCTTGTTATTTTTTATGTACTTTGCCTCATTAGAAATGAATTAATGTTCATTAAATATACTGTTTCATAAGATTTTGATTTATTGAAAATGTGCCAACTTAAAGTTTTATTATCAGTATAGGAAATAAATGCTTAATTTTTTGACTTTATTATAAAATCCAATCATTTTTTCTCTGCATTCTTTTAGGAACAGAAAATACTCACCATCATCTTTTTTGCCACCTGCGGAAGCAATTTCCCCTCCTTCCCAAGGTATTGTTATTGCCTAAATGAACTGCCTATATCCTCTCCTAATCTGATGCTCTTCTCAATGCAACATTTTGTCACTTCCCAGAGGCAAGGTGCAAGCAATTTATTTTCCTTTGAAATGTTCACTGGAAAAGAAGACAAAACTTGTCACAAGTTGAAGGCAAAGGGCAGAAGGATACTTTAAAAGTGTGGGGTGAGCCAGGGGGCAGAATGGAAGAGTAGAAGAGCAGCAGCTTTGAAGTCAGCTAGACCATTAGCTGCGGACCCTGGGGCCACAAACAGAACTCTCCTGAGCTTTAGTTCCCACCTCTGTAAAATTGGTGTAATTATGTAGGCAAGGCATGGGTTTTTATAAAGGTGTTCTCATTCTACAAAAAAAAAAAAAAAAAAAATGTGTTAATACTGGTTATTTAACACTCCTGAGCCAAAAGTTGCAAAATTCTAGCACAGGTCTTGGCATGAGAAAGAACTTTTTTTTTTTTTTTTAGAGATATTATCTTACTAATTCTAAGAATATTCAACTTTATCTCCTGACAGGTTGGGGTAAAAACTCCCAAACCTCAGACACATAAAAAAAAAGAAATAAAAGCTACCCTTCCCGTCCCCCACCCCCCGCCATATTGTATCCCCATATTGTAATCCAGTTATCTCCTCTCCAATGGTCAGTCACTAAGGGGTCTCACAGACCCTGTTAGTAGGAAGATCAGACTGCATGGTTGACAGGGTGCTGAGATGGGACTATGACAGACATCCTGGGGTCTCATTTTCTCCTGTCCCACCTCAATGTGACTGCCAGTGGAATCTTATTGGCTGGTAGAAGTCACCTATAACATTTCTAATTGCAGAGAGGTGCAGAAGGTACAATCTTATCCATTTCCCAGAAACAGGACCAGAAGATTTGTATCTTAATCTCATAATTAATTTCAAGGATAGGATTAAAGGACCCCCCAAAAGTCTGCTTTCTCACTCATCAAATCCTAAAGCATGTAGAATTAAAAATGTGTTGGAAAAAATGCACACCGATATTTTTACATCTTACTCAATAGGGAGATATTGTTACAAATATCCACAGGATAAGAGGCCAGATTATAAAAGATACAGAAAGAATGATCTGAGAAACTAATAGCTAACAGTGTAACTTAAATAAAACTGTCAGAAAATGTATAAAACAATATGTGCCAGACATTGTCCTAGGGTTGTATGAAGATAGCAATGAGTAAAACACACATAGCCCTAGGAATTCTCATGTTTTAGATTCACTTGCTATTGCTGGTTATTATATAAATATATATGTATATATATGTATCATATTCATGTGAATATGTAATATATACATATATAGAAATCGATATATACATACACTTTCCATTAATTGTGTGGAAAATGTATCAAAATCCATTCTAGGACAACTTTTCTTATGAAAAGAAAGATGAAGAGAACATCCAAAACCATAGTGTTGTTTCATTTTTCTACAACCATATGTAAGTCAGACTCCCTATGAACTATGCCCTAAAGCAAATTCCTGCAAATGACACAGAGAAAAGATAAGAATGACTAGCCTACCTAGAATCAAATGCTGATACCTTTACCCTGGCTATAAGGTCTTTGGAGAGTCACATTATTAGTCTCTGCTGTAATTTTCTCAGCTGCTAAATGCATAATGATGTTGGCATCTTTCCCAAAGGTTATTTTTAGAAGAAATAAAATTAGCTAGTTCATGAAAAAAGCAGTGAGAACAATGCTTCCTATACAATATTTTGAAATCTATTCTTGAGTATTATTGATTGACAAATAAATAGGAAATTCAAGCTGTGTTTGACCCAGAAATTAGGTAAAAAGAAGACATCTGGCTTTCATTTATCAACATCATCTTAAGATTTCCATTGTACTTGGGTTAATGGCCTAGTAATAGTTATTTTATTTTTTTTTTTTTTTAGTTACTGATAAAATTTCAAAACTTCCTAGATATTCTGATAGTATACTGAAAGTTTACTTTGAGGATAAATATTGGTTATTAGTCCACCAGAAGTGGCTCAATAGATGCTCTGATTTAACTTCATCACTACCAGATTTTTCATTAATTATCATATGACTCTTTTACTATGAAGGCAGGATATTTTTCTTATTTTCTCTTGTGCACACACTGAGACATGCAGAACTCTCAGCACAAAAGGACTCAGTCGAAGCCTTTATTTTAAGAAATGACTAGACTCTTCCATGGCTTATAGCAACCTAAATTCATGTCCTTAGGCTAACAGCACCTCCTCCCCATCCCCCCCCCCAATTTAAAATGCCTTTTTGAGAAATTTTAAAACTGACAGGAAAAATTATAGTCTTTTCTAGTCAACCTCTGACAAAGGACCCTGACCTCTTTTTAAAAAATTATAATTATGAATATGTTCTCAGGTCTTTGGGATGAATACATCTCTCCTGCAACTCTAAAGCGTTTTCCCAAGGATCTAAAAGCTTTTCATTTGAAATGTAATTAATGATCAAAATGGAAAGGGGCTGACTCCCAGTCCCTGTGAGAAGATAGAATCTTAACTTCCAAAATTGTCAGCCGGCAAACCCAGCTGACCTAATAGCTCTTATACTGACCAGCCCTTTGTGATTTTTCACTTCCCTGTTGCTTCAGTCCCCTCTCAACCCTCTCCTTCCTTATCTCTTTAAAATGCCCAGTGACCCCTCTGCACTAATCAGAATAGATCACAGTTCTTTCTATTTCTATCTGTAGTTACCAAATAAAATTTGTTTTCATCATTTTAATTCATGCTAAACTGTGTTCATCTTTGACAGCAGTTTCTAGAATGCTTCATGATAAATATATATTAATCAATACTTTGGATTAATTAATAAATAAGAGAACTAATCTTAATACTCATTGGTCTTTGACCATTACAGCTTTCTTTTATAGAGTGCCTCCATTCACCCCAAATCAAGATGTACCCTAGTGTGCTTTATAAGAACACACATGAAAATTTTGTATTAGAGGATACATGAAAATATTATCAATAGTATCAGAGGATACATGAAAGTATTTCTGCCTACCCATATATGTGCTATGAAATAATTTACTCCAGAAATCACAAAATATTTTGTCAAGTCCTCTAACAAAATCTCCTAAAGTCTTCAATTGATAAAGAATATTATAAAGTGACATGAGTAGTTGCTATATTGAGAAAGTGTAGCTTTATTTTGAAACTGAGGACATACAGATCTTTATAGTTTGGATATGAGGTATCCCTCAGGATCTCATCTGTGAGACAATGAAAGAATGTTCAAAGGTGAAGTGATTAGATATGCAACTGAAACATAATGAGTAGATAAATTCATTTGAACTGCATAATTTGGATGGATTAACATTGATATCTATATGCACATATGATATGGATGGAGAAAGTAGGTCACTGGGGACATACCCTTGAGGACTAAAAGATTGATGATTGCTTGTTCTTCCTCACCTCAGACGATGAATTAACAACATGGGCTACAAGAGCTTACATTCTGTGAAGGCACAAAAAAAATACCATATCAAGAATTAACTGTGCCAATCTAGTCTTCTTTCCATTGGTATCTAATTCATTGCTTTATGATACTGTTAACCATAAAACACAAGAATGTTATATTGCCAATTTTTTAAAGTATTTCATATAAAAATCAATATACCATTATTATGACTTGACAGAAAGGAAATAGACCTTAATGAAAGCGATGGGAGTGACATGAATAACAATAAAATACAATATTACATAACAATCAAGTTTCAATGAATAAGTTCAATTTATTTTAATGCCGAATTTTTAAAAATTGGAAATTTAAGTTTAAAATATAGTAAAAATGCAAATCAAGATACTGCACTTCATTATCTCCTCTAAAATATCCTATTTTTCTACATTTTCACTTAAGGAGTTTTTAACTTAATTAACTTAATTTTATTAACTCCATAATCACACCAAATATGGAGCTGCAAATCAGCAGGTAAAGATTTCAAAAATAAACAAACCCAAAGCAAAGTGACAAAGCCCAGAGTTGGTGAAGGCAGGAAGCAGAGAAGATGTTACCTACAGTTTCAAATTTGATAAATGTGCAAGGTACTGTACTGAGAGAAAAAATTAATGTGAAACAGGATTGTAATAGTTACTAGTGAAATGAAGAAAGGACAAGGATGAAACAATAGACATGTGTCGTCCTTAATGGTAAGGAGTTTTTCCCCAGGCTGTCCTCACATCAACTTAGAGAAAATAATGCAAGCTGGGAAGCCAAACTGGTTTTTAAAGCAGCATATCTCTAATTACTGCCTTTTTTTTCTGAGTGAACAAATCAAGATACATTAACATGAAATTTAATAGGACAGATAAAAAATATTTAATAATTGGAATCACTATGACAATCATACAAAACTTCAATTATTGTATTGATACATATGAAAAGAATTATGCATAAATCAAAATTTTGATGTTTTAACACAAGAGTAATTTGAGAACAATAAGGAAAGATTATTTTAAAGATTGCAGAGGTTACCTCTACCACACCAGGAGAAATATACAAAAAAAGTAAGAATAAAAATGCCAGCAGACTTTTTAATAAGAGCACCAAATATTCGAACAGAATGAAATGGTGCCTTAAAACATTTGAAAATAAAAAAAAATTGTAAGAGTAGATATCAACCCAGAATATTAATTGAATATTAGGATACAATAGAAATATTATTACAGTAGAATATTTGCATCTATAAAGGCCTTGCATAACATCCTTTCACATGTTCTTTCTTGGGCATTGAATTTGCTCCATTAAAATGAGAGAGTAACTAGCAAAGAGAACAATTTGGGATCATTGGAGTCAGGCTGAAAGAATCAGTAAGAGAAGTCATATAATGCCATGCATATTCTTCTGAATGAATAGAGGTATCATTTCAAGTGAAAAGTTAAATACATCTTGGAAATGATGCTTAGCAAGGAAAGACAAGGTTGAGAAGCACTTGAGACCGAGAACTTTTGAGTCAGCGTTAGAAATATACACTTTATTAAGAACATTTTTCATCTCAGTTACTGTATACATATTTTATTTTACATGCTATAAATATTTCAAATGGGAAAATGTTTAGAGGATAAATGTTTTGTTTATGGTTATCATGCATTAAATTATCATGCACTGGATATGTTTCCTGATACTAAGCAGAGAATATAATCCCAATATGAGTTAAAAAAATAATTTACTACAAACTATTTATTTTATCCCATGTAGTTGAAAGAAGAAATTCAAGTAATATGAATAGTATGTGAAATACAGAGTAATTTATTTAACCTATCTTGGGGTTTAATAATGGCTTACTTCCCACTTCTTTGATACATTAAAAAACATGCAGGCAGTTTATTGGTAATGTAAAGTTTTGACTCTGAAACTTAAGACATCAGGAGATACAATTTGTAAAATCTTGGGAGAAGATCAACAAAAAATAAAAACATTTTAGTATTAATCCCATAAAGAAACCCTGACAAATTTTGCATATTTCTGGCAAACATTGTTCAGAGACTATCCCTGACATGAATTATCCCTTGCAAAGATTAATTCATAGCAGTGTGAGGTGAAGAGCATACTCAAAATGGGATGCAGTGATTTGATGTTTAATGGAATATTCAGACTCACACATATTCAAATGCACAAAGCACTTTTGGGAAAAGATAGGCATCCAGAACACTGTCTTCAAATATTTCTGGTTGTTTCAATACAACATGTTAAGCATATGTCAAATCCACAGTCTGGTGATAACTGTTGCTAAGCAATGCTTGCTTGGATTTGTTTCCATGTAATCACTCTACTTATTACAATATTCTAGTGCAAATAGAGATTGCTTGGCAGAAAATTGTCTTTGCATAACCAAAGTTCTTAATAAGCACTTTTCTTTTCCCTTTTAAAATCCAAAGTCTTTTGAAACTACATCAGATGAGAATATATTCTATATCTTTTGGATGTCTTCATTATAATTGAATTGAAACTATTCACTAGTTTTTACTCATAATAACTTCCCTCACCACCTTTTCTTTCATCAGCGCAGCCTGACTAATCACAACTGGAAGATTAGAAGTTGAACAAAAACAAAAAAGGATTTATAGAACACTGATCTCAGGAAGAAAAAAAGGACGACTGTAAAATCCTTTGGATATCAGTAAATTGAAAAGCAGGTATTTATTGACTCAAGTATTAGTTTTCTACCACTGTAAGCAAATTGCTTACACATGTAGCATTGTGAACAACACAATTTCCTATTTCAGAAAAGCCTATAATCAGGAGTTCAGACAGTGATAGAATGGGTCTTCTGCTCGGGGCCTCACCAGGCAGAAATCGGTTTGTTGGTTTTGCTGGTGGTTCTATCTTAGACAGAGACTTCTCTTTCAAGCTCCTTTGAGTTGTTCCATGAATTCAGTTCCTTGAAGCATTACCACAAAGTCCATTTTTTCTTGTGGAATGTCAGTTAAAACTTGTTCTCACTTCCGAGAAGGGATCTTCGTAACCTCATCACAAACCCTTCTGAAACCATGGTAGCTTGCTGCTTCAGAGAGAGGAGGAGAATCTCATTTGTTTCTTCTCTCCATCCAGTGTATTAAATTTCAGGCTCATGTAACAAACACAATCAAGAGTACCATTCCCATCATATGCATATACATGTTCTGCCCAATTTCAGGGAGAGGGTACAGGGAATGGGCACAGGTGCAGGAATCTGTGAGGCACCTTAGATGCTTGCCTATCACAATCCACAACATACCTGAAGAGTGGCATATCTCAGTAAAAACTATATTAATCCTCTGTAAATTTCCTTAGTAAATTTCCAAATGATTATCTGTCGAAATAAAATGTTGAGTTCAAAATATAGCAGTCCAGCAGAGTACTGGGTGCATACCTGTGATCTCAGTGGCTTAGGAGGCTGGAGAAGGAGGATTGTGAGTTCAAATAAAGCCTTAGAAATGTATTGAGGCCCTATACAACCTAGTGAGACCCTCTGTCAAAATAAATAAATATATAGATAAATAATAATTTAAATTTAAATAAGGGTTGCGGTTGTGCTCAGTGGTTAAGTGTCCCTGTGCTTAATCCCTGGTATCAAAATATAGCAATTATATGCTCCCTTCAAATTAATTAATTTGAAATTTGGGTAGTGTGGTCAAACAATGATATTTGTAATGGTTCTCAAGTGATTCTAATAATACAAGAGAAAGAACATGAAGTTCTGTGTTATTAAAGCTTACATGCTCTCATAAATCTTAGATTTGCAGGTTAGCTATTGCATTTTGCTATGTGGAATTTTAAAATGTGGGCTGGGGATATAACTCAGTTGGTACTGCACAAGGCCCTGGGTTCTAATCCAAAGCACCACAATCAATCAATCAATCAATCAATAAAAAATTAAAATGCCGTGTATAAAGAAAATGACTGATAGAAAATCAACATAATACTTGGTACATTCTTACAACAAAATTGTTTTTGTTGCATAAATAGCAAAAAACTTTATTTACAGAATTATATGAGCATATTATTTAGTCAGTCAAATAAATAATGGGAGGAATAATCACAAGAGGGAAAAAAGTTATTTAAATATGTGCATATTTATAGTTCTTATATTATTGAGCATGTTCAACCTAAAGTAAATCAAATGGTTACTTACTAGTCGTAAGAGATAAGAACTGTGAAATTTTGAGAAATTCAATATGCTTTTTTATTTATAAATAATAAATAATTGAGAGATTTCAAACTAAGAGGTTTCTTATCACTAAATATGTCTTATAATTCCCAAACATGCTCTTTCTTAATCCTACATTATATGAAAAACTATTTTTGTGTCTCAAACACTGAGTTACATTCTATATTTTTATCCCACATCAATCAGTGGGTACAATTTCATGAGAAGAGTAAACTGGATTTTACTTATTTGCCATACACTTTATAGTATTAATGAAATATGTGTTTAGATCATTTAATCCTCTGTAAATTTAATTTTAAATTTAAAACAGTCCAAGTTAATGAAAGAAAAGCAAAAATCATAAATTTTTAATACTGTAGAAAAATATAACATTTTATATTTTCTGAAAATCAAAATGATATATTTGCTGACAATATTATATTTACATTTCAGAAAATATAGTGTATTATATTTTGGGTCATATAAAAGGAAATACAAGTAGCTGTAAACTTGTCAACAGGTTGATATGTAAGTTTCAGGAGATATTATTGAAGAAGGTTCAAATGCAAAACCTGAGTGAAATTATATCATTATATGTAGGAGCATGGGGAGTAGTGAGTACTTGCATGCTAGGCCCTCTGCTTTGCCTTGATATTTAGATTTGAATGAATATCCTTATGGTCTCCAAAACATGAGATCCTTCAATGCTGTTGCCTAAAAATCAAGAGTACATATGGGCACTGCTGCCTGGAGTCACTGATTCTAGACTGCAGTTTGGAGGTGACTTACAGGATGGCCTACCTTTCAACTTCTAATGATTGAGAATCACATGATGAATAATTTGCAAGATCAGAAAGCCTCAATTCTGAGAACAGTGACTGTTGGTAATGAGCAAATCTATATGCATGCTGTTTTTATGGATTACTTAAAACTTACAAAAATTATCTAACAAAACACTTGAAAAATAGAAAGAATTTCACATGTCAAAGTCATTTAAATAATTTAAAATCATATCTGTTATTTGATATTCCAAACCTTTTAAGATATTCAATTGAATTTTCATATGACATGGATTATTTTACAGTATTGAAGGTAGTTAAAATTGTATTTAACATTTTATCCAGAAACTTGAATGTAGAGGTGAATACAAAGAGGCATCAATAATATGTGAAATTTGTGTTAATTTACGTGCTATTTTCCCAATTCACTAATGTTTTGCACCATTAAGTAACATCAGGTAGATGCAGAGTACATTAAACAGCTAAATGCAGCAAACAGCAGAATAATACAGAAATGTGTATATCCGTTTGCTTTGTATTCCTTCTGTTATTCCCACTTTAGCCTTGAGCTTCTTGGAAGTGCTTTTTGCATGAATCAACATAATATTTGTGGATTTTGTGATTCTGTTCTTTACAATTCAGCAATCTCAAGTTTTTAATGTTTTCTGTAAAAGAAACATTATTTGTTTCTGTTTATATTCTATTGATATTATATTATGTATATATAATTTCATGTTTTTTTCCTAAAAAATAAGACATATATACCTACATATAACAAACATATATATTTATATTTGTATATATATACATGTGTATATTTGTATATATAACAAATTGCATATATAGAATATATATATATATACACACACATACAAACACACAAACACACACACATATTTGCTTTTATTTTTTAGGAAAATAGCATGTACTTAAACATACTTCACTATTAATTATATTAGAATTATTTTATTTTTATTTGTGTTCAGATTGCAATTTTGAATTTTTTTATAAAAATGTGCAAATCAATTATACAAATGGTGGGTTTCATTGTTGCATATCTGTGCATATACAAAAGGGTAATTTTAACAAATTTACTCCTCAGTACTTTCCCTTTCCTTTTGTCATTCCTCCCCTTTATTCACTCCCTTTGTCCTACAGGTCTCCTTTTCTAATTTCATGGAGTCCTTTTTCCCTTTCTTTGTTTTCTTCTAGCTTCCACATATGAGAGAAAAAAAAATACAATACTTTTCTTTCTGAGTCTCATTTGCTTTAGTGCCAATGTCATGCTGTTTTTGTTACTATGACCCTGTAGTATATTTTGAAATCAGGTACTGTCATGCTTCCAGCATTACTATTTTTGCTATGGATTTTTAAAAACTATTCTGCTAGTTCTCTCTCCATATGTATTTTAGGAATATTTTCCAAGCTATATGAAGAACATCACTGCTTTGATGGTGATTGCACTTGCATTTTGGTGTGTAGGTCACTTTCAGTAATGTGGCCATTATATCAATTTAATTCTGCTCATCTTTTAGCATTTTTCCATTTTATAGTATCTTCTTCTATTTATTTGGTCAGAATTCTATAATTTTCAGTACAGATGACTTTTACCTTCTTCATTCTTTTTAATACGAGGTATTTAAAATAATTTTTATAGTGAAAGGGTTTTTTTCCTAATTTCTGTCTCAGTGAATTAAGTGGTTTATAGAAAAGCTCTTAATTTCCATAAGTTGAGTTTATGTTGTGCCACATTGCTAAATTTGTCTACCATCTCTAGAAATCTTCTAGTGAAGTATTTAAAGTCTTTTACATGTAGGATCACATCACCGCAAAGAGGCATAATTTGACTTCACTTTCCTATTGGCATTCCTTTATTTTCTATCTTTTGATTAATTGCTCTGGTTCAAATTTCAGGTACTATACTGAATTGGAGAGGTGAAGGTGGACATCTTTGTCTTGTTCATGATTTTAGTGGAAATGCTTTCAGTTTTTCTTTAATCAATGTAGTATTGATTTTGGTATGTCATATATAGCCTTTATGATATTAAGAAAATTTCCTTCTATCCCTAATTTATTAAGGTTTTTCTCATGAAGTAATGTTGATGTTTTTCAAAGGCTTCTTCTGTATCTATTAAGATGGTCATGTGATTTTTGTCTTCAGTTCTATTTATTTGATTATTTTATATCTGTTATTTTTTAAATACATGACTGCAGAATGCATTCTTATTACACATATAGAATGCAATTTTCATCTCTTTTTGGTATATAAAGTATGTTCACACCAATTCATGTCTTCATACATGAACTTGGATAATGATGTACATCATATTCCACCATCATTGCTAACCCCCTGCCAAATCCCTTCTCCTCCCACCCCTCTGCCCTAAAGTTTGTCTATTCTTCCAGTGCTCCCTCTCCCTACCCCACTATGAGTTAGTCACCTTATATCATAGAAAACATTTACCATTTTGGGAGGGGGGACTGGCTAAATTCACTTAGCATTATCTTCTCCAACTGCATCCATTTACCTGCAAATGCCATGATTTTATTCTCTTTTATTGCTAAGTAATATTCCATTGTGTGTATATGCCACATTTTTTAATCCATTTATCTACTGAAAGGCATATAGGTTTGTTCCACAATTGTGAATTGTGCTGCTATGAACATTCATGTGGTTGTGTCCCTGTAGTATGATGTTTTTAAGTCCTTTGGGTATAGACTGAGGAGAGGGATAGCTGGGTCAAATGGTGGTTCCATTCCAAGTTTTCCAAGGAATCTCCATACTGCTTTCCTTCTACTAGAATAAGATTGGTTTATTCTTGGTTTTATAAGATGTTAAAATAAATCATTAGGTTGCTTTTTTGCAATCTTTATTTCTTATAGCTATAACTTCTATATTAGCACTTCTTTTGCTACAAATTTTCATTTTTCTATAGTGGACTGCCCTGAAACCAAAATTTCCATATAAACCTTCTTCTATTTCTAGAAAATTTTGATGACTGCAACATTTATAGAAACATATGCCTTGCATTGTAGGAAAATAATTTCTTTAGTTTTTATCTATTCAAAAATTATTATCCACCAGAGGACAAATTATGACTTAAAGCTGGGACAAATTATAATCACTTGATGAAAATTTCACTTTTAAATATTAATTTTTAATTTGTCAAGCAATGTATTTCACTTAATAAAAAGTTTTCAAAACCTAGTTTATTCCAGTTTCTGTTTTGAGAGATACAATTTTTTAAAATTAGAGTAGATTGAACCTCTGCAGTTATGAAATTTATATTCAGCTGGGAAGAGAGAGCTGTAGGTAGAAAATTACAGTGGAATATACTACATGTATATAAAATACACAAATAATTATATATTATATATCATATGAATTATATTATATTATTACATATTACATATTATAGGGTTTTTAGGAATAGTAAAATATAATTTGTATGCTATAATCAAGTGGTGCAATTATTTCTGAATTGAAAACAAACAACTTTCTCTATCTAGTTATATTAGGAAAGAGACTTATAAAATTACTATAAGTCTCATTTGTTTATATACAGATTTTCCAGAAAATCCAAAAGAACTGAATTTGGTAGCTGTACAGCCAGGAACATTACCTATATTGTATCAGGGTGTTCTCAAAGTGGAGATTCTTCAATCACTCTTTTGCACACTAATACAATAGCTCACATCACTGATTGGGTGCTGGTAATGATATTACTGTTAATAATACTACTGCTATTAAATCCCTTGGGAGTGCAATCAGCCAGGAATTTGCCTCAAAAAAACACCAATTTCTGGATAGAAGTTCTGTAAAGAAATACCTAATTAAAAGACTCACATCATATGAGACTCACATCATAAGTGACTCACTCACATGAGCCACAAGTAAATGCTCCTTAAATTGATTTTTTTACTTGCTAGTTTGTAGAGTCATTCAAACTCATATATTTAATATTTCCCACAAACAGAGGAAAGATGTATATAATTTTTGGTCAAACAATTATTTTGATCATCTAATTTTGGCAGCTTCTTAGATTGCCAATAGATCTCACCTTGACTAAAACAAAACAGCAATGATTTATTTATTTTTCTCTTTTCCTGTGTCTTTCTTAATTTGTTCTTTTTTAGATATAATGACAGTACAGTATATTTTAACATACTATACATACAGTATGATGTAAGATGAAGTAAAATAAAATTTGATTAAAAATAACAATAATGACAATAACACCTAAGACAGAGTGCTCTTAATAGACTGAATATCAACCTTGCCTGAAGAAAACATACTTATACTATGTGTAACATGATATGGGAGAAGGCAAAGCCAGGTAAAGCACTTAGATATGTACATTATTGTTGACAAGAACTAACATCTTCAGTGAGCCCATCAGTGTCCTTATCTCTTGGTGTAATGTACAGTTGCACCTTGTATGGCTTTACCTATTTTCATGATGTCATAGTTAACCCCTTTAATATATACTTCTAGTGAATATCAGCTTGTATGAAGTATACTAGGAATCCTAGTTTTTATGCATACCTCACAAAACCCATAGGCTTAGTAAGAAAGAGAAACACAGAGAAATAGGGAGATGGGAGTGGGGAGGGAAGGAGAGAGGGTGAACACAGCTTATAAGATGCTCTAATAAGATGCTCTCATGTCTCTCTCTGCTTCTTATTCAATAAAATGCTTTATTCATTTGGTGAAATTATTTAGTTTGAGGAAACTAAGACTTCCAATATGTTACAGATTAGAAAGGAGGGAATGCAGGGTGACACTATTACCTCCCATTAGATATAATACTCTAGGAAACTATCCACATATACTGGTTATCAGGGTAACAGTGAGATGTTTTACCACCTGGTATAGAATATATACCATATAACATAGATTTTGACCTCAGATTTAAAGTCTTTCTTCTTATTGATTCCTGTCACATAAAATCAGTTTCTTTTAGGTGATTTGGTATACCCAAATCAGCAAATACCAAGGAAATTTTCTGTGTTCATAATTTACTATTACGACACAAAAATTTTAGACAGAAGCAATATTATGCATAAAACATGTAGAAAATATTTTGCTAAGTTAAAAAATTAGAATATATATTGTCATATGGTTAGCTAGGAAAACAAAATTAAATTATACTTTCATACAGTGTCTGTTTTAACTACTATAAAAACAAGCAATTGATTGGATACTATTAATTGTTGTTAAACTGGATATGAGAAACATTGATATTTGTAAATGTACTTGGCATTCAGTAATACTAGGGATTCAACAGGAGGAGCCAAATTGGTTTTACTGAAATAAAAAGCTTATTGCTAAGTTCATGGCTGCAAAGTTTCTGATTCCTCATCCAATTCATAAAACCTCTCCCACTATTTTCACCTTCCAAACTCCAATGCAATTATTATATCCAACAATTCACTTACTGCTATGTCACCAAATACTGCAGAACAATCTTGTACTTGCGCACACGCGCGCACACACACACACACACACACACACACACAATTCAATGATCACAAAGTTATGTCTAAGGAGCTAAAAAACTGAGATTTTGCAACAGAATCCTGGCCGGAGTAAGCCTATAAGAAACGAAGAAATGTGAGCTACATGTTCATGTAACTTAATTTTTCAGCAGGGGATGGTTTTCCTCTGCATATATGACTTCATCTTGGTAGCTGAATGATGTTAGTAATGCACTTTTAGCTTGATGGATAAGATACCACCAAATCCATGACAGCCAAATTAGGTCAAGTGTTCATCTACTGTACTATGTTTATCATTCAGTCTTTCCTACAGCTTACTAACAAGCCAAGAACAACTTCTCAAAAATAGCATAGCTCCTTTCAGGATTCTTCTGAATGACTTAATTGGCTGAAGTTTAATTTTTCAACATCAAGATAACTAATGTGAAAAATCTGTGTCCAGTGCCTATATGTCAAATGAAGATGCCAAAGCACCATGACAATTTTAAGGGGGTAAGCATAAAATGGTTCTGTAAATTTTAGCTAAAATTATCTCTGCATTATGTTATAGGGTTTTTAAGAATGCTAGTGAGAATTATTTTGAAAATATTTGGAATGCTATTCATTTTCCCTGCCTCTTGCATTTACTGAGTAAATGCAGGGCTTCTTCTAGGTGAAGGCTTTCTAATTACTAGGTTAGAAAATGAAGAAATAACTGACACCAGTTTCTGTTTCCAGTGAATCCAATTTGTCCCACAGTGAGATCAAAACTCCATTTTTAACTTGAACTCTGTAAGTCCACACCCTTATCGTTCAAAACCTCTGATGATTTTGTGTCTCAGGGATGGACTGTATCATATTTTTCTGTATTAATGCCTACAATATTAGGATATTTTCTTCCCTCAATAAATTGTGACCCACAGAAATATAATGTGTGTATAATCTTTTAAGAAGAAACTCAGTGCATAGTTTTAATATTGTGTAAAGATATAACTTCAAAGATTCCCAGTTCCTTCTCTGTTCAAGTGACCTTGAGTATTATATTAGGTCTGGAAAATGAGTGGGAAGTCATTGACATTATCAAGGCGACTCAAACCTGTATAGTTTTTCCCTTTTTAAATTGTTATCTTGTCAGTTGCTCATCATTTCCAAACTAGGAAACTAATAATCTATTATCAGCCACCAAAGTTGCCAACAGTAATCAAAACAAATATTAATATGATGATAACCTTGCCTTAGAAGGGTAAATGCTATCACTTGACCACAGTGTCTCAGAAAGCTCATCTCCCTACTGAAATCAAAGCGCAATTTTCAACAACGATGTATACTCTCAGCAGAGAACAAACACAAGGGCACATTTCAAGCCTACTGCCACTCCTCTCACCAATCAACTTGTCAATCTTAAGGTTGAAATAGTGCTTTCTGGATTTAGTTTAGGGGTATATTTAGGAAATACATAGCAAAAGTATTTCTCTAAGTTTTTAGATCCTTTCTTCTCTCAGCAAGTAATTTCTGTCTTTCAGCTTCATATATAGGAGGCCACAGTTGAGTAGAGATCTTAGTTAATCAACCAAGCAAACAATTAGAACATCTGTCTGTGTATTGAACTAGCAGATTGTCATCATAATCTCTGGTAAGTACACTTGTTTGAGGGTTTGTGCCCTGAATGCAGAGGTTGAGTTAGAGACTCATGTCTATTTGATTTATTGAAGGAGTGTTCTTAGGGAAAATCAATAATGATATGAAGTAAGTAGGATAGGGAAGAGGAAGAAGCCATAAAAAAGTAGTTTCATATTAAATGTAGAATGATCCTGATGTAATCAAAAATCCTAACATTATCTCATAGGTCTTTCCAAGTGTTTAGGCAACTGAGAGTCAATTTCCTTCTTTTCTGCTAGTAGTTCAGACATGCAGGGGCAGTTATAAGTAAAAAAGGGTCAATGCTCCTTGGTCCCTCCATAGACTTGATTTCTGCCACCTGTCTACTCTAGTCATGGATCCACTACAGAATCTGGGAGGTGGCTGAGGAATGAGATTCATACATCTTCAGGGTCATATTTGTTGACCAAAGCATTCAGTCTATTCTATTTTCTTCAGTAACTTCTGTAGTGGATGGTTTCTGGCATATATTTCTACAGTAGTGACTTTTCCATTTCTCTTCACTGAATGTTTTCTGATTCATGTAAAAGTACAATACAGAGCATATTGTATATTGTCCCCCAGGTCTTTCCATATGCTTCCTCCATCAATATTTGTGTCTATAACCTATAATTCTTACTTTATTGAAGTCCCCAGCCAACCATTTGTAAATTTACGAAAGTCCAGACATATGTAAACGCACATGAATCTATGTACATTCATAACTCAGCACACTTTCTCTCCATATTAAATAGGTGGTATTTTGTGCACTGAAGAATTATCTACACCAAGTGATTTTTATACAATGTCTAAGCATATCTGTAGCATAAAAGTAGACAATTTTCCATCTGGACCAATATCCAAGCTAATTCTTCCATGAATCAAATCTCATATTTTTATTCCACTTCCTATAGTGAATAACCTAGGAGTCTGTATACATGACAGCAGTGCTGGTCCAACAGTGATATATGCTCGCTACCAGATGTAGTACTATCATCTTTTGATAGATGCTGTTATGTCTACTCAACAACACAATGACAACCTGAATCTGAAAGCAAAGAGCTTGTGAAGGCAGCTCAGGCAATCAGGTCATTCTCAATCCATGGCCAGAAACTCACACTTCACAAGATCTCAGTAAAGATCAGGAGCTGCTTTTAAATAGAGTGTAGTTTTCTGTTACAAATGACAATAGTCCTAGAACTTTGCACTTCAACTCTGATTTTTTGGTGCCTGGCTGTAGACTTTTGCCTTCACATTTCTACCAAAGCATACTTCTGTCATCAGGGTGTTTCATGGATCTTATGGTCACAACACCATCCTTTTTTTTTACCCATGTTGGACCCCATTTAACACTAATAGGCACTTATAACAGTTTTAAAAAAGAGTCTTTATGCCCATCAATGCTGGGATGCTATAATGTTCACCAACATGGTAAATTTTTAAAACTTTATAAGGGTTATTTCTCACCTTTTAGAGTGAATGTGTCTCACAGAGACACCCAGAGCCTAAAGATCTGATCATCACCCTGGGATCAATACAGTAGACCTATGGAGATATTCTGCAGAGTGTTCAGATTTTAAGTCACCTCAAACTGTACAGTGACAGCAACCTGGATAAATAGCCTAACTTTAGGGCAACAGTTAAATATGAAGTATCATAAAATTACTTGATTTTAAACTAATTTATCTTATCTTTAAAAAATTGTGAAAGAATGCTTAAGCCAGATCAAAAATTGTATATTGCACAGTAAATATCAGATTTGGGCCATAATGTTGAAAGACAAACCGGAATACCATAATCCCAAATGTTGAAATCCTTAATGACAAAAATTTCTAAAATATAAAATCCTTAAAACATAAAACCCCAAATTTCAAAAGTTTTTAAAATGTTGCAAGTATAAACACCAGTGCTAATCACAATCACACATATAAAGCAGTCATGAGAAGATGAGTCGTATTCATAAGAAAATAGGTCAAAAATTGAAAAGTATAAGCACTTGCAATGTGGATGGTAATTGTGTACACTTACCTTTCCAACTGTGGTGGTCATCTGGAGCACCATGATGGACAACATAGTTTTGATGAGGTCATTCAAAAACCAATCCCCACATATGCAATCCCAGGAAGGATTCAGATTTTGACAAAATTTATGAATAAATTTCCAAATATACATGTACAAAAGAACATCTCTTCATTTTTGAGGAAGTTTCAACCTTTTCATGTGCCTGTAGAATGCTCATACAAAGATGATGTCCTGAGAATGTACTTTCATGGAGTCACACTTATTTTCTCCAGGCCTTTACCAACTAGACGGTAATCTGCTGAAATTGAGGTTAGATATTCCTACTAATCCACTCAGGTTCACACACCAAAGGACTCAAAATTCACCCTCAGAGACCTACCTAAACTAATGCATGTACTAGGTATCTAGGTCTTTGTTTTGCCTACTTCAATGCCACTCTCCTGTGTACAACCAGAAAAACACTGATTCCGCCCCCAGATTTTAGCTCTTTACTCCTCTTAAATAAGAAACCTTCCTTTTTGTTTTCCCCCTGTGGGAATTTTAGTTTGCAAGATTTGGGAGCTTTTCTTTAACTTTGAAAATTGTGACGTCTGGGGATTTCAATAATTGGGATTATGGTGTTGGTATCATGTCTTTCAGAATCATGATTCTTATCAGATAGTGTTTTTCACTGAAAATGCCATAGATGGTACAACAGCTAAAATTAGAGCTATGACTTTACATTTGCAGTAAATCTCACCTTCAGTGATTCACTCTGGCTCTTCAAGAACCCGACTGGTGGATGAAGAAGATCATCAGCCCCCAAATCCTGATGATAGCAATTTCCCAGTCATTCCATCTGGAGTTTGACATAGTTTCTTTTTTACTGCCCACAGAATGCAGTACCTACTGACTGTACCCTATCATCCTCAGAAATAGAGAGCATTCTGGGATTCCTAAGAAATGTGGTCAGATGGTGGGTTGGCAGTCTTCAAATAAGACATTATTCCTAGCATTCTCAATTCTCTGAGGCCCTCTATGCCTCCCTGTGTCCTGTGCTGAGCTAGTCCTTACATCTCACTCCATTTATCAACCTTAGTTTTTTTTTTGTTTGTTTAGTTTTGTTTTTTAAGTTGTAGATGAACAAAATACCTTTTTAAAAATTTATTTTTATGTGGTGCTGAGGATTGAACCCAGTGCCTCACACATACTAGGCAAAAGGTCTACCACTGAGCTACAACCCCAACCCCTCAACCTTAGTTTTTGTTAGACTTCTTCCAAAGATTACCTAGCACTATATCAACGTTGCCTTCTAAGGACTTTGCCAGACGTAAATGTTACATCTTTAGAAAGTGCTCCATTTTGACTGTGGTAGTAGGAGCAAATGTCACTCCATTTTGTTTTATGACTTCATCCTGTAAAACAACCATGCCAAGTAGAAGAGTCATGACTAGAGCAAGATGTTCTTTTCCTTTTGCTATAGAAACTTTTAAGAACACAGAACTACCTAATGGGGCATTGTTTCTGTAACTAGGGTAAGGGGGCTCTGTTTCCGTAACTGGGGTGACTGGGCTAACTGTGATTGGTTAAGCTTCCCTCCACTTGACTGCACTGTCCCACTTCTGTAACCTGGCTTGCTTGCATTGGCTAGACCCCCGAACATCCCTTTTGCAGTTTTCAGGCTTATAAGGAGTGTCCTTGCAATTATTCAGGGCTGATCAGGGGAACAGCTTTATGTTCTGGTCAGCCACCACCAGTGTGCTTCAATAAAGACTTAATTCGATTATACATGAGTGGTCTGGAAGTCAGTTTATGAAACCCCGGGGCAAAGCTTTAACTATAACATGACCAAGTTTATCTTTTCTCACTTTACTCACTCCTCTTAGTCTGAATTTCTCAAGATTCACTCCCAGACCTACCTTTTTCATTTCTTCCAATTCTAATTTATCAGAGTCAGCAGCAATTTCTGTACATATAATAGCAGCAATTTCTGTACATATAATATCACATCATTTTTGTCTTGACAGACCTACTTTCTCTCCAGGTAGGTCTCTGTGAATAAGACTTAGATACTGATATAACTGGCAGGAAGAGAACTGGAGAAAATCATTGTCATATTAGCTATCTGCCTCACTTAAAGATTCTGCATAGTCATCAGTCATGACAAGGGATACTGTCCTTGACTAAGTGATGAGTCATTTTTGCAAGCCCATAACCTTCAGGGTTCAAAGTTCTCAAGTACATCAACCCAGATATCTACAGTCTTGCATCAAAATACCACACCTTTTCTCTCAGGATCCTGACTTTGGTGGTATAGAATTTTTATCTGGACTGAAAATTCAGCATTCTACATAATCATGCTACTGTTATGAGCACATTCTGATCTTAATTTTCAGCATCATCAGCCTCTGAGTGCAGGAGTTGCAGGTCACTTTAAACACTGCTAATGAGAACCTCTGACTTAACACTTCACCTTAAATTGATGATTAATTGAGCATAGCCTGTCCTTTCCTCTCTTTAATGTTACCAACAGTGGTCTGCAGTAGCCACATTATTCCCCAACCTTTATATCTACCATCTCCATTGTATCTTTCCAAAGCCATAAACATTGCATAAAATGGGGTAGACTCCACTCATGTACCTGCCTGTTAGTTACCACAGTAAAAACTTCTTAGCAATCAGGCAGCACTGTTCACCTGGAGCTACCTACAGTTCCACTGTGTCATTATTATGGCTTCATTGTCATCCAGCTGCAAGGCAATACTTCTCTTGAATTCCATCCTAAGTGTCCTTTCCCTGGGGTGTGTCCTCACAGTGCCTGCTCTAGGTTGGACCTCTTAGATGCCAAGCTCCAGGTGGGATGTATTTATGTGGCTTCTTAAGAGAATACTTAAAGTAGGAATAAGTTTCAGAGTGAGAAAGTGAATGAAGACGGTGTAGAAAGGAGGTGATAAGAAAGGTGGGATTTTGACTCTTGAGTGAAAACAGCACCATCTATATTTTTTTCAACTTGAAATAAAGAAGCCAGAAACTTTTTTTCTCAGTTCACAGCCAGTCATCATGGGCGAAGGTCTGAGAGACGAGGGAATCTCACTCTTGGGCGAATGTAGGCAGCATAGGCTTGTATTGCAGAGATGTTAGATATCAACATAGGCTTCTTCAGCATTAAAGTCATTATGCACGTAATCTAATGCAAATTTATTTTGTTTCATAATTAAGCCCATTTTCATCCCATAAATTTCATTCAAACTGTTCAATATATTGGTATTTGTACAGAGACTAACAGAGACATAGATACATAGATAGATGTATAAGGAAATTTTCCTATTTTTATTTTTTATTTTGATGTGTGTGAATACACTGTTTTCCCCAGGTTTTGACTTGGAAATTGGTCTCTGTGGGATAGTTTAGGCTGTGCTATCATTAGAATTCTAGAGAAAATGGGACATCAGGGGGAGGCAATGTGAAGGTATTAGGATACTCCTTGGAAGTTAGCTGTCTTAGGTGAGATGGGTTCAACATTCTAAATCAAGGCAGAAATGACCCCATCAGATAGTTAAAAAGATCAATACACAAAATTGCTTTAACTGCCAAATTTTGATCTGTGGGGTTTCTGGATTGAGTCTCATAAATCTTTTCTTTACGACTCTTCTATGATGTGCAAGTCTTATCTTTTCTGATAAATGATCATACTTTCATGTAGCAACCCAATGAGGCTGCGAATTACACTGATCTAATTTGGCAGCCCAAGAAGTAAGTCTTCAGTGTGAATTTGGGGTGCATGAGCATTATATCTGAAAGAGATTGGATTATTTCAGTATAGAGTGTTTTTGCTTGGCCCTGTGCTTTGTGCATTGGGACTTACATTACCAACTTTGTTTCTGTGACTTGTCTGATTCAGGTAGAAGCAACTTCCTCACCTCTTGTGATTATGTATTGGTCACATCCCTGATAGTATTATATTTCCTTTCATATCTAGTTCCTAAAATCTTGCTTGGTTTTACACAAGTTTTCAAAAAAAAAAAAAAAAAATATATATATATATATATATATATATATATAGAGAGAGAGAGAGAGAGAGAGAGAAATTTATTTCACTCTGAGATGGAAATATAATAACCCATTTTGTAATATAGTGATCTTAATTGTCATCACGCCTAAGAAGGTCCAATAACTAATTTCCATGTCCCTTTTTGTTAGTCTTCTCCTTGTAGCAGTCTTGATAATACTTTATTAATTTTCTTCAATGCAATTAATAGAAATGCTTCTAAAAATTAAGCAGAAAAACATTTATGTTTAAAAATGTTTATATTTAGGGGATTTGGGGCTAACATTATGAATCAAAATTTAAAAGTGAAGGGTTGAAAAACTACATATACAAAATTACACAAGGGGCTATTCTGCGGATGTGTCTCTGCTGTGAGAGATCATGAACATTAATACTATTTTTGAAACTAGACTATTGACTCTGCCACTAACAATGTTGGCCCAACTGAATTTGATAACTGAATTTCTGTGCTGTTCACCCTCAGGCCAGAATCTCATGTGGCTTAATTTTTTAGGTTTACAAGTCTCAGCATTAGATATATGTAACTGGCAAGTCGTAAGATAGACTGTAAAAAAAAATGATTTTTTGGATTTAATCTTTCAAAATTATATACCCAGTTTAAAATGTTTCCAAGTATTTTAAAGGTGCTCCAAAATATGGATTGCCCAAGGAACATGACAGCTAGTCAATGTTGAAAATCTGATCAGTTTGGGGAATAACTTAAAATAAATCTGTATCAGATTAAAAATGTCAGCCATATATAAGTTGAATGTAAGATAGACTGTTTAAGACAAATTGATTTTATATAAAAAGAGGCAGAGGGAATTGAATCAGAAATGCAAGAAGATAGACATATCCAGAAAAAATTATGACCAAGAAAATTGGGAGAAAGTACCAGAGACAAAGGGTAAGGCTTGAGCAAATAGCAGCTTCATCACACAAGGTTTTCTGAGCACTGATAAGGTAATGTTCTCTGAGCCATGAGAAATGTCAAGAATTGTGAGGTATCTGATGTTTTATACAGTTGCACACTGTGAAATTCCATGGCTGGCATAGTTTTATAGTTGCTGGTAGAAAACACATGATTCCTGAAACAGACATATAGGACATTTAATATGCACAGCCATGAGGATAGACAGAGTGAGCAAAACTTATCTGTTGGTGTTTCAGGACTGGATTCTCATTAGGACTATGCAAAGAGGTACAAGGTAGCACTGTAGTGTGCTAAATTACAGGAGAGGAACACTGAGCTTAGGGGACCAAATGTGTTACATTGGAAAGTAATTTTATCCAATTTTTCTCTGTAGGAGGATTTTAAAAAATAATTTTACTTAAAAAATAAGCATGGCTATCCTGTGGTCTAGAAGGAGATTATATCTATCTTCCAAGGATGTTGATTATACAAATATATTTTAAAAGACGGTGTAAATCAAAGGCAGTCTGTGTTTCTGCTTGCAATACATGTAGCAATGTGGGATGGGGGGCAGGATCACTGGGTGTTTTCAGCATAAAGATTCTTGACCACAATCTTTCTCTGTTTTTATCCTTTCCTAAATTTAATATGAAAGAAGATGGATTATTGAAAGTTATTCTTCTTGATTAAAGCAAATGAGTTTTGGAGTTCTAGAGAAGAAATTTAAATGAAGAAAAGGGGTAGTTTTATTCTGGGTTAAAGAAAAAAGAGACAATATCACATACACATGAAAGTATGAGAAAAATTTTATGCCTAGTATTTTATCTGGACATAGTAATGTGTATACAGTGATTACATACAATAATATCCCTTTAGAAAATATACTATTCTATATAAATTTATGGTTATATAGAATAGTATGTTCTCTGAGCCATGGGAAATGTCAAGAATTGTGAGGTATCTGACGTTTTATACTTTTGCACACTGTGAAATTCCATGGCTGGCATAGTTTCATAGTTGCTGGTAGAAAACACATGATTCCTAAAACAGATATATAGGACATTTAATATGCACAGCCATGAGGATAGACGGAGAGAACAAAATGCCCTAGTTTTGTGAGGTTAAAAAGTTTTAAACACATATATACATGCACACAACAGAGATTTATAGACAATATTATTTTATATATGTGTATATCTGTATACATTTTATACACATATATATACACACATAGATACATGCACAAATATGTTCATATATTTTTGTATGTAAACATTAATATTTATGTAAATATGCATGTGCATTATACCCAAAATCATTCTTGTCATTTCCAAAATCATATGCTGAAGCTAGAGTTACTGAATGTATCCATATGTATAATACTTATGTATATGTACTTACAATTTTATCTTTAATAGATTAAAGTCATCTAGATGGAGAGTTAAAAGTGCTAGTACTAAAATTAAATAGTGTATTAAAAAGCCTATTTCCACTATGAATGAAATTTGCAAGTGAACCTTGTTCATTGTACAATTATCCAATTCTGCCTTTTTTGTCAGATCTTGACATGAGGAAATCAAGAAGATCAGATGAAAGATACTCAATTACTTTCAGTATTATATATTTTATTGAAAAAATTGTGGTTGCAAATTTCATCCAACAATATTTACTTTATTGGCCTAGAGGCAGAGAAAAAGTTACTTTGAGTTTCTTAGCTTTTTGAGTTAAGTCACAGTTTCATCTTTAGGTAAAGACAAAAGCTGCTTTCTAAAACTCTGATCTTTATTTTGTAGTCACTTCCAGGATCACAGCCTGAAGCTAAAGCTGTTACTGCTTCTGTGATACTGGTCTCTGCTGCTCTCTTCACTTTCTTTATTGTTTGTATTATTCATATTCTCCTTCTTCTCTGCAATTTCTCTAAGGATTTTTGTCTTCTGTGTTAAAAAAATAATAATAAAGGTCTTTTATAGACTTCACAGGCGAAGTGCAAGTGTAGTACTCTCACATATACAAATGTAAATCTTAGAACTGCCATCCTAAAAGTTTGAGGACTTGTGAGCTACATTTTTTCAGCAAGAGGCTTTGTTCTTTTTCTGCTTGCTCCTGCCTTGTTGCCTTGGCTAACGACAGACACCTTTTACTAGAATCATAGGATGCTTCAAAAGACTGGTCATGGTTTCAACCCAGGGTTATAGAACTATGCTTAGACATTTTCTATTTTTCTATAACTACTGAGAATTCATGCATGTACTAAAATCTATACCCTATCCTGCAGATACCTTTTCTGATATATATATATTCACACACATACACACACTCACATCTGACTATATATATATATATATATATATATATATGTATATATATATATGTGTGCGTGTGTGTGTGTACCAACACAAAGTGGAATGTTATTCTTAATAAATTAAAAATATTTCTAAAGCATATTCTTTTTTTATCATTCACATAGCACAATTTTCTCTAATATTTATTTTGATAACATAAATTCATTACATTTATAATTTGTTTGAGCCTTATTTCCATTTTCTAAATGATATATTAATTTTATAATTAAGTTTACTTTGGAAAAAAATAGTTTTTGAAACATTGTGTATCAAGAAAATCATGTCGATTATTATGTTGTTAGTTCATTGGAACCACAAAGAAGACTCTTAAAATTAATACTGTAAATGTTAATGTTTGGATAAGATTAAATCTAGAGGATTCTTCAATTAATTTCTTGGGGAAAAAGATAAAACAAAGTTGTACATGTTAATTAGACTTTAGGAAAGCTTTATGTAAAATTTTTACAAACGATAATATATAAGCCAGAGACATATTCTTTTAATTTAGAACTTTTATTTTTAAAGAAAGCAGATTTTCTGGCCAACAAATGAAGTTCAGCTATTGAAATATTTCCAGACTCTAAACTCACTGGAATTACTTTTTCTAGTGCATTTAGAGTGAGCATCAGAGAACATCAGAGTGCACTTGCCCCTCAAGGGAAGAGCTGACACACAAACTTAGTTGTTGAATTTTGTACTTTAATTGGTCCAGACGCTTCTTGGCTCACTTGCTTCTCTGTCCTCCAGCTTCTTTTTGTCTTATTATATTTTTTAATCAAGATATACATTAATTATAGTAAAAAGTCAAAATAAAAAATCTCTCTTAATATTATAGCTTTTCTTGAAAA
The DNA here is from genome assembly GCF_052094955.1 of Ictidomys tridecemlineatus. Lineage (NCBI taxonomy): Eukaryota > Metazoa > Chordata > Mammalia > Rodentia > Sciuridae > Ictidomys > Ictidomys tridecemlineatus. Next base: position 230,068,344 of record NC_135477.1, read on the forward strand.
GAAATATTTTGCCCATTAAACACCAGGCCCTAGGTAAAATGGTGATGTGAATGATATTTGTCTTTCCTGTTTTCATTCCATATATCTTCAGCACAGGCCATCTTGGCAGTGTCTATCTGTAAGGTTTGGAAGGTTTGTCATTCCCACACATGAGAACTTGATGCTCTCAGAAAATTGTTACTGCATACCCTAGAGATAATTAAGGCTCTACAGACTCAAGAGAAGACATTGATAGTCATGAAAGACCAGGAAAAACATGTGAAATTGACTTATGTGTTAGAAGCTCTCTCATTGGACTGGCAATTGGTAATTCAATTTAAAAAGATATATAATATTTAAAATATTTTACTTAAATTTCAATGCCCAAGTATAGCCAAGTAGCCAGGCTGACGACCTGAGCTGGGTTCATAAGGGCTGGCTACGTCAATAACTAAGAAAATGTCTAAAAAAGCACACAACACACAGAAATACCATTTGCTTGCAGGAATCAGGGATGGCTTTCAACCTTAAGGGTCCATTGGAAAGAGTGAGAGCGACCAGGCCTGAGACCCTATTTATTGAGGGGAAGATACTCGAGAAAGTTCCACCCAAATGAGGCAAGGGATTGGGGTTCAGGGGGGTGTAGCCCCGTCCTGTTGGGTGACGCCTATTCCCAGAGCTGCATTCCCCTGTGGAATGGAGGTGAGGTCTACCTGCTTTCCTGTGGAGCAGAAGCCAGTTCCACACCTTCATCGCTCAAGGCTAAGGGTAGTGCTCAGCTGCTACATGCTCAGTTCCTGTTTGTGGTGGCCCCTGACACATAAGTGCACATATGTTCTCCAATTGTTTGACACAGAATCAAAGCCCTATCTCTGGAAATACTATAAAAATTAGATTAAATAATTACAATAATAAAATATAACTTAAAAGTGTGCAGCCATGCTGTGACCTGCACAGCCAAACTTGCGGTACTGGTAAAGGGTAATAGGGGATTAAGAAAAACACATACAAACAGATATGTAGAGTGCTGGGATGAGGTGGAGCACTACTGTCTGATGGTAAAGAGCTTTCAGCAAATTTCATTTATAAATGTCTCATAATCAAGTTACAGGACTAGAAACATCTTTGTAGCTTTTTAGGCAATTGCCTAAAGTTACTGTTAAGCCAGCCTGCTCAGGAGTAGCAGCAGTGCTGGTGAAACATTGTGATTGTCTTGCATGCTCAAAATTCCTCTATCTTTGGAAGCTCTGTGCCTGAAATCAAGTTTGAAGCTGACAAAACTCTTGCACAGAGCCTCTTTGGGCAGGGCATCACCATAGCAACTGGACATCCTATATCATTACACAGAAACATACACAGATAGCAAGTTTGCCACAGCCATGAAGTCATCAGAGACCCCCAATCTCAGTCACTGCTCTCCACACAGCAAGGCATGGTGGCACATGCTTGTAATCCCCAAGAGTCCAGAGGCTGAGACAGGAGGATCACAAATTTGAGACCTGTCTTAGCAACTAGGTAAAGCCCTAAACAATTTAGTGAGACCCCGTTTCATAAAAAAAATAAAAAAAAAGTTTTATGATTCAGGGGTAAAACACTTCTGAGCTCAAATCCCTGTATAGATAAACATGCAAACAAATGCACAAACAATACAACTAGATCTTGTTAATCACACAACTGAATTGGTAAAAGCAAAAGTAGGCAAATAATCATAGAGAATATGTTTTAACCACAATTGTAGGCTAGACATGGGCATTCAGCCCTCCTATTCTAAGAGAAAATGGGATTCATTAGTTAATCATAGTTAAGAGACACTCTAAATGAGTTTTTACCAAATTTTATTTTTTGTTTTATTTTATTAGTTTGCACATCTATGGGGTACAGTGTGATAATTAAATGATCAAATAAGGGTAGTTTCTTTTTCCTTTTCAATTTTTTTAAAAAATTGATTAACTTGTAATTGTACTTATTTATGAGATGTACTCTGGTGTTTTGATATATGTATACAATGTTTACTGATCAAATCTGGGTAATTATTTGTTGCTAAAATGAACATTTCACAGGTTATTTTAACAAGGAGTCTAGTTCAGACTTATTTCTATATATCTTTCTTTGTTGATCTTTTTCCATAAGTAATTACTGCTTCCTGCCTGCAGCAGGAATATTATATAGTGCTATAGTGTCCAGGAATACACTACCACAGAGATATATCCTGCTCTTTTATTTTGAGACATGATCTCACTAAGTTGCTGAGGCTGCCCTTGAAGTTGCCATCTTCCTGCCTCAACCTTCTGAGTCACCAGGATTACAGGCATGGGCCATTGTGCAGCCTCAGATTTTCTTTTTGACTCAATCCTTTCATTGATCCTCTTTTATTATTATTATTTTTTGTCATTAAAAATATTGACAAACAAAAAGCAAGGCATAATTGGTGTACCCAACGTTATGAGTTTGGAGATAATATACAAAAAAAAAACTACATAACTACGATTTATGTAGCAAATCTATCTATACCCTCCAATAGTTTCCTCCCTGCCTTATTATTTGTGTGTGTGTGTGTGTGTGTGTGTGTGTGTGTGTGTGTGTGTGTGTGAGAGAGAGAGAGAGAGAGAGAGAGAGAGAGAGAGAGAGATGAGAACACTTAACATAAAGTCTCTGAGAGTTTCTCACTTGGTATTCTTCTCTCTAGATTCTTCCTTCCTTCTTCAGGGGTTATCAGTATATAATTTTATGTTTTCTATCACTTTATTACAATAAACAAATAAATAAATTTAACTTCTATTGGTGTATACCTCTCCCAAATATCCTTTACTCAGTATCAACTCACTAAATCATTTATCTGAATAAATAAGCAGTTCTTTCTTCAATACATTAATTTTAATTTTTTATATTCTTTCTCTTTAAATTTGTTTTCTAGAATAATAGAGAATACTATTGACATAGAGATTCATAATAAATTATCAGTTCCATAAGAGTTGGAAAATTCTTTAAAAATATATTGCAGGTATTGACAAAATTTAAATTAAATGAAATGACAGATTATTTTAAGCATACAGAAATATGCCATATCCATTGTTAATAAATGTTTATGGAAGATGTTTAATGTCAGTAAACACCTGAAAAGTTTACCTGACCCCTGTCATCTGAGACACATAAATGTGTTGCTTATCCATTCCATGAGGATAAATAAGACCACCCTGTATTAATTAGTGACATGCTTGGACAGGTTCTAAAATGTCATAATTATGTTTAGAAAAACATAGAAAAAAAAAACCATTTCCTTTATTGACTGAGAAACCTTTTTTTCTATCCTTAACATTAGTAAGATCAAGTAGAACAACAATAGAAGCTGATAAGTCTTCTGTTGTAGTTCAATTTATTTGCAATTTTGTCCTACACATTAGCAAATTTAAGATGGTATAGGTACAAAGGTCTGAGAGGAAGGAATTTAGAAATGGGCCCCAGGGATTTTTCATGAGTGTGTTTAATGCTTTACAAAAGATGCCTTCTTTCTTTCCTCCTTCCCCCCATCTTATTCCTTATTATCCTTTTATTTAAATAGTGTTTAGCTAACACAAGAGGAAGAAAGATACTGCATTGTTGATAATGATATGAAAATGGAGGCAGGCATTTCAGTACTCCCATTCTGCTTCACAAATATTCATGTACTTTGAGATAACAAAGGTGCAAGTATACATTCTGATTCAGTTAAAAGTCAAGATTATGTTCATTTCTCTAATTCTGTATATCCCTTAAAATATGGTTAATGTTACAACATTTCAGATCATACATTCTATCAATAATTTAATCCATCAAAAACATTTAAACCAAGAAAATTCTTTTTCTTTTCTTTATGTGGAGTGCATCAGAAACAAAACCCTTTGCCCCAAATCTCATTTTTAAAAAGTGAATTAGTCAATAAACACAGACAAAACATGTTTGAACTCCTATAGTTCTTGTGAAAATTGGTATTATTCTGGAGTGATAAACTCATTTGAAGTGGTAAGACTTCAGTAAATGAAATATTTTTTACTTGAGAAGCATAGTTAGCATTCTAACTGCCTGTTTGTTTTGCCACAATAAAGGACTTTTAGTTTCTGCAAAATATTAAACAAAAGAAAAGCATCTGAAAGCAGAGTTAACTATGAAAATTTTTTATTGACTGTGGTCTGGGAAATGCTTCTGTCTGATAACAGAATTGCTGTTGTTTCTCAGCCTCACACTAATAACCCAGCCCACTCCTCTCAGTTATCAACAGCTGCAGGCATCCAGGTCAAGCTGTTGAGCTTGCTCTCCAGGGGGGTTTGCAATGATGACTAGGACAGCAAGCAGCCAGACTTTCACGCCTCATTGTCTGCTGCTGGTGAAGTCTGGTTTTCAGACCAGCTTGGGCCTTGCTTTGTCCTTTACCTTTCAATTTTCTCTCAGTCTTGGAAGAGTCACCATGGTAATCCTGCAGTTCCTATGGACTCCCTGGCCATTTGTTGTATCATATAGTCTTTTGACTCCTTAGCATTTTGATGAACCATTTTTTTCCCAGTCTGTTGCTAATATCTCATATGCTAGACATTGCTTCTGGGGTTAAAATCCTGTCTTTCTGGTTCCTCTTTGTTCTTGCTGTCCTCTTGTTTTTAACTCCTCAACTAAATAATTCTACATTCACATCTGATGATGGCTGCTTAATTGCACTCTTAGAATCTTTACTTGGGCTGTTTTAATTTTAAATTACTTTTGTTTTTTACCATGGGAATATAATAGCTGCTGTTTTTGTTTTCGTACCAGGCAGCCTCACAACCAGTCCTGACTGATTGCCATTACTCTGTCAAGACAGCCTTCCATCGCTTTTGCTTGTCCTTTGAGCGAATTCAGATATGACTTCCCTGTGCTACTATGCACTGCCTGATAGAGGCACTTCTCATCATGATTCCCGCTCCCTTAACAGCTGCAGCTGAATCAGGTATATCTGCCATGATTTCCTTCCAGCTGATGGAGATAATATCAGAGGTGCTGACTCAGGGTTCTGCTAAGCCTCGGGTCATAGTGGATGGGTTCATAATGACCCCGTTGTTCATTTGATGATCCAGTTATTGAGATAGAATTCAAATAGCATACAATTCACTCATTTAGAGTGCAAATTCAATTGTATTTTCATATATTCATGGAGGTGTGCAATCATCACCCAAATTGATTTTAGAGCGTTTTCATTATCACCTCCTCCCACACACACACACACACAAACTCGATGCCCATTAGCAGTCACTCCTTAAAAATGCATATTCAGGAGAATCAATTTTGTCTGGAATCTAAAGTCAAATTTAAAAGTAGTTTTTAAAAGAGAATAATTCATGGTTGCCTGTGAATTATTTCTTGGCGTGTCATAAGGGAATGGGAATTGCCCCCTTCTTTATATATCATACTAATCATTACAGATCCTTTCCCATGCTACAAATAGATCTTTTTGTCTCTGATTTCTACCTAAATTTATGGATTTAAATAATAACATATCCTCATTTCTTATGTTTCAAAAGACACAAAATGTACTGTCTACTAACCTTGTTTGGTAAGTGTAATAGTTGCTTTCTGCTATTATAATGAAACAACCAACACAGGCTACTTATTCAACAAAGAGGTTTGTTCTGTCTCATGGTTCCTGGTAAGTGTTCCCAGGGTTACATGTGTATCCTGCCTGTGGCACCATTGGGAGGATTTGAGACCATAAGGAGGAGAGGCCTGGCAGAAGATCATTAGTTCATCATAGGTATGCATTCACTGGGAAAAGTGGGAGCCCAGTTCTTCCTCTTCCTCTCTACTCCCTCCTTCATGATAGATGTCTTGCCACAGGTACAAAAGCAACAAGCTAGTCAATCATGGACTTAAAATTCTAAACTTCTGAACCAAAAGAAACCCTTTATCTTTATAAGTTGATGATTTAATATATGTTTATGTTGGCAGATGAGTCACACAATGTTTAAGACTGGGCAGTCCCATTGGTTTGAGTCTCTGGCAACCATGCCCCAGCATGGTGGAAAATAGATTAGAGTGAGCGTTCACGTACTGAACCGGGAAGCCTAGAGAGGCACGATCTGACTTTGGTACCACAACCTTCTCCGAGAGCTCACTCTCAGTGACCTAATGAACCTTCAGTAGACTTCACTTCTGAAGGGTCTAGAGTATCTCCAAATGTCACCACTCTGGTGGAAAAGGCCATAAATATACACTTTTGGAGACACTCTTAAAAGCCAGAACAATAGAAAAGTTCAAGATGATAGCTCCTTTCTTCCACCACATTGATTTTTCTATTAGCCGCTTAATTTGTATCATGGAACATGAGGAATATACTCCTCCTAAATATCTCATCCATGAACAAAGGTCATGTGCACTAAATTGTGAAAAAATGAGCTTTCCCTACTTATTTTATTTCTATATTTATTTATTTATTTATTTATTTGCAGTGCTGGGGATCTAACCCAGGGCTTCATGGATACCAGGCAGGAGATGTCCTACTGAGCAATGCTACATCCTACTGTTCAATCCTCTGCATTTTTTAAATACCTACTTTTTCCAAAGACAAATCACACATTACATTGTGTGATATTCTAACACTTACCCCCAGGATGAACTCTATGTTTTGGTTGTTTGACGAATTGTCCTTTGGCCTACTAGGGTCTGTTTTATCCTCAAAATTGAATAATACATTCTATAATTTCTTTTTTAAACTTGCTGCTTCCTCACCCAAAATGAGATGGCTACGTTGCTGATTGGCGTTGCCAAAAATATTCCAGAAGCTGAGTGGACAGTATGACGTCTTCATGTAAATGAAGTGCATCTTATAAGACATAATGAATTGGAGTATGTTAAAATTTTATATGAGACGTATGTGTTTTACTACTCCTGAGGTGCATTGATCATTTATGTCCTCAGATTATTTATTAACATGTGCTTTGATTTAACCCTTAAAGTATAGATTTTTACTAAAATTAGCATTCTGTTTAAATATGGCTGGACATTCTTCATAATGATATGGTCATTCTCAAAGAAAATCAGAGCCATTCATTTCTGGAACTCACAAAAAGGGCTTCTAGGTTAGTTAAAGGAAATGGAGAAAAGGAATACACCTTTTCCTACTCACCTCTAAATATACCAACAGAGTATTTAAATTAAATGCTCACAAAACCAGTACTTAACAAAATAAAATTGGACTTTTCCATAAATTTCAGAAAGAAGAAATAAGGAGAGCAACTTCCCCTCTACCCCTCCCTTATAACCTGTCTTCTTAGTCTTTGCAAGATGCTGTCACAAAATAAGCTTTCTTTTGTGTATGAATGGAATGAAATTATTTCTTCTTAGACCATCAGATGTATCAACTAGGTCACTGCCAACAGTGTTTGTTTTAGCCAATTTCATAAAGAAATTGTTCTCAGTACTCTTTTGAGCAAAGGGAGTAGACAGCCAGCAGGGTAGCTTATTCCTTGACCTGCAAAGAGAGTGGTTAAGAGCTTTCTCTCTAAAATTTGATGAGATTGATTTCAATCTTCAATAGATCGTTTCCTATTGATGCTGCTAGAAACTTCATCTGTGGAATAAGGGCAATAAAGAGTCATTAGTTTGTTGGTCTAGGAGAGAATTAAATTAGATATTATGGGTAGGCAGGTGAACTCTGCCTGCCATAAAAGGGTCAATAAAAGCTAACTGGAATGTTTATTATTATTGCAATGTAATACTATTTTGTACACCCCACTCTAATTATTTTTTGCCATTGATATCACAAAGAGGAAATACAGCTGTCTAGTGATTGATGTTTTAAGAAGTCATGTAGTTTGCTTCTCATTGGATTAAATATTCTAAAGAAAAACATCAAATTGATGTTTTACTTTGTCTCTCAAAGTGAAGAATGTTTTTAAAAAATATATTATACCACCATTAATGTACTGACTCTTCTCATTTTTTTCTTTCTCCTCACAAGGGAAAAAATATGCATTCCAGTGACTGTTGCATTCTCTCCTACTATTTTAAACGTTTTAAACTTTGCATGCCCAGTTCATGGCAGTTTAATGTTTATTTGATACAGATTCTGCAGTTAGGGGTTTCTTGCCACAGGGGGTCAACAACAAGAACAACAGAAAAGAACTGGATGTACAAACAACGTTGCCTACCAATAGCAAATATTCGTGCTAGTGATAATCATACATTCAAACTTCTAAGCTTATCTTAGAGACAGTCAGTATTCTCAAAATTTCTAACCAAGGCAAAATGGCCTCTTTCACTTTCATTACACACTGTCACTGTCTGTAAAAGATGGCTTAATTGCTGAGCATGGTGACACATGCCTATAATCCCAGCAACTCTGGAGGCTGAGGCAGGAGAATCACCAGTTCTTAGGGCCTCAGCCTATGTATAAGGCCAATAAGAGGCCCTAAGCAACTCAGTAAGACCCTGTCTCTAAATAGAATACAAAATAGGGCTGGGGATGTGGCTCAGTAGTCGAGTGCTCCTGAGTTCAATCCCTGATATCTTCCCCACTCCAGAAATGAGGGCTTAATTCTATTTGTAATATAATGTTCTTTCTTCTTTTTCCCAATTACACTGGTGTATATAGCACAATTTACTGTTTTTATTTTGTTTTATACCACATAAAGACTCAAAGTGTCACACTGACGTTCACCTTTTTGGACCAAATCCTCAGTTCACAGTTTAGTGGTGGTCATAATAGCTGTCTGGCAAAATGTACATGCATGTTTGTTACATAGGTAGAACATAATGCAGCCTTTCTTTACCCTGATTATTACCCATATCGCACACATTACACAATAGTGATGGCATCTAGAAGTTGTGCTGTGGATTGCCCACACTACATGAACTCATGGGTGATATCTCATCCCGCCACATTATCTCTGCTTTTCATCTTGGTATTTAAGATTCTTCCTTTTTCTTTCCCTGAGCCTATTTATTTCTTTTTATGCAGTTTATTTTATTTTCATATAGCTTCACTTTACACATAGCTATGGTTTGTTTTATTCCTCAAGACCTAAATATTTTTTTTTTATTTTCCATTAAAATACTCAGTTTGTTGTATTAACAGTTGGAATTTCTACTTTCTCAGGTCATTCTTCACAATCCTTTGTTTTCTTTTTTTTTTTTAATTTTTAAAATTTTTTATTAGTTGCTCAAAACATTACAATAATCTTGACATATCATACATTTGATTCAAGTGGGGTATGAATTCTTATTTTTCCACATTTACAAATTGCAGTATCACATTGGTTTTACAGCCACATTTATACATACAGCCATATTAGTGTCTATTGTATTCTGCTACCTTTCCTATTCCCTCCTCCCCTCCCTTCCCCTGCCATCACCTCTCTCTACCCACTCTACTATGACACTTTTCTTTCTCTTTTTTTCTTCCTCACACCATCTTATATGTAATTTTGCATAACAATGAGGGTCTCCTTCCATCTTCCATGCAGTTCCCCTTCTCTCTCTCATTCCCTTTGATTTCTAGAAAATCACAGCATTATCAAATAAACCTCAGTCAGGAGGCAGCACTTAAGTGCCTTTTCATTTTGACCCTGTTTTAGACTCTGTATCAAGGGGTCGGAAGGTGTGGCTACTGACACATTTACAGAAAACCAGAAGTCTAGGAAGGCAAATCAAAAGTATTTTAAAGATCATGTTTAATCTTATAAGTGCCACTAATTGTTCAGGTAACTAAGGAAGGGGAGGACAAGGGTCACAGAAGAAAATATGGGAAATTATGTTCCACTTAAGAACCCCTTTTGGTGACCATATAATCTGGCACCAGAAATTTCTCATATGGATTCTTTTAGAAAAGAATAAGATTAAATTGCTCAGTATCAGTAATTCCCTTAACACTTCCTATCGTATTTTCCAGACCATAGGCAACACCATGTTCAAACTGTTGATTCTTCTACTTTATTGTTTGTAGTTAAGTGATATTTTTAAAGTATGGATTTCATCTTTTATTCATAGCATATCTGTCAGACCCTTTCCACAGCTATAGACTTGTACAAGAGTTTGAATATTTCATCAGTTTAAATTGATGTCTTAGTAGATGGTGTACCTCAATTTTAACTGGCTTTTCTCTTAAGTATGGTGTGATACCTCAATCACTGTAAAGATTTGGAGTCAGTACACTGCTTAATCCACCCTCATTGCACAACTCAGTAGCTCCAATGCAGTTTTCTTATTTTAAATAGTAGTTTTAAAATTTTCTTGGGCCTGTTATTTCAAATTGTCTTTGAGGTTTTTAACTTGGTCCACACTGCTAAACTGGTTTTGTTTTTGTCTGGTAGTAATAAAAATTTTGATACAAAACTTCATGCTGCTTAACATAGACCTAGCCTATGTATAAGGCCAATAATGAAAAGGAAAAAAAAGATGTTTGAACAACAACCTAAATAAAATGATTTAACTACACCAATTTCAAAAACTACTTAGGCAGACAAGAAATTAGAATTACTTCATCCAAGATGGCAGGCTAGAGGGAGGCCACATTCTGTGCTGCTCAATGACATGGGATTTTAGTAGTGGATATACTGTTTCTCTGAGACTTATTAGAGGACCCTTTCAGCTACTACCATGCAGGAATCATGGTCGCTGTGCCTGTGAATTCTCCAGTCCTAAGCATAAACATGGGGCTCCTGGCCACTCGTCCATGCAGGACCTCCAGCTACCATCAGGACCACCAACATTAGCACCCACACAGGAATCCTGGCCATCACTCCCACGTTGGACACCTGACCGCTGCCCACCCGGCCTCACCTGACCTGACATCTCTTTGCTAAAACAGTAGCCTCTATCTTGGGACACCTTTGTGGCCATCTTTAGTAGGAGCAACTCTCAGCTTGGGACACCTGCTGGGGCTTAAAAGCAATATGAAGGTTCCTATAGTCCCTAACTCCCCTACTCCCTGGCAGCTGCTAAACCACACAGTGCTTGCAGCTATGTGGCCTGTCCGTAGCTCGAAAAGCCTTGTTCTCAGTTGCCCAATACAAAACAGATCTGCTCAACAGGTGTTCAGCCTCCAGAGTGCAACTCACAAGACTTTTGGAGAAAGAGGATCCTGACTGGGAAGTGGAAAAGGGAGAGAGTGAGTGAGATACAGATTAGAGATTAAATTAGAAACCAGGAATTGTGATGTCTGTAGGTGATATGAGGAGATAAGACCATGCACCCACATCACATGAGTGGGCCCCAAAGGAGATCTTTGGAGTGCCATCTCCCATTGGTGAACAGCAAGTGCTATACCCCACTTCCAGGAGGTCTTCCCCCAAGACCAATTATCCCACCCTAATAACAATCACCATCCTGAGGATGGAGATATAGCAAACAACAGACAACTCCATCTATTGGATGAGAAAGGAAGCAGGAAAGATACTGATCTCCAACAAAAACAATCCTTGTGTCTTTCTTCATGATTTTTTTTTCTCTTTTCTCTCTTTCTTCTCTGCCCTCATATCCCCAACATTTGTGAAATTAAGTTCTTTTCATGAATTAGGCTACTGAGGACTGGGATGTTTGAATAATATATTACGGTTGTGTTGTATATTCTGTTATCTCCTATTTTTACTTTTTTAAAACAATTTTCTTCTTAATATTTATGTTTTTATTTTTTACTGTGTCTATTATCTTTCCACTTATTTGTCTCCCCCAAATCACTTTCTGCCTCTTTTCCTGCTACTAACATACTTCTTTAGATTCCTCTTTCATGCTTCCTAAGATCAAATAACTCTGTATCTTCAACCCCTACCCCCTTGACATCTCATCCTATACCTCATTCCTGGTTCTCTTTGTCTACTATCAGAAACTATAGACCCTTTTTCAAACCTATGGTTTATATTGTAGATAATAATTGAACTCAACATTTTTGTATATTGTGACAAAATTGTAAATATTTCAATAGCAGCCATTTGTTTTAAGGTTGTATATTGTTTTTACTGGGATCTATTAATTTTATTCTCCCCCTTAAAGAAGTAGTATTGGAACCCTAAAGCGATACAAACAATCTACAGGGTAAAAACTCTAAAACCTAGGACCCATAGTGCTAGAAGGCAAAACATATGAACAACATGGAAAAAAAAAAAAAAACAAGGAAAGAAAGTGTCCCAAACAAACCAAGATGCTACGTTATTAGAACCCATAGTCAGAAAAACAGAAGAAATTACAGAGAAGGAGTTCAGGATATACATAATTAAAATGTTCTTTAGGCAGCTAAAGATCATTTTTAAAAAGACTCACAGAAACTAATACAGGAAGCAAAAGAGTACTTCAATAAAGAGATAGAGGTTCTGGAAAAAAACAAAAAACAAAAAGCCCCTCCCCCCAAAACAAACAAACAAACAACAACAAAAAAAAAACAGAAATCTAAAATCCTGAAATGAAAGAAACAATAAGCCAAATAAAAAACTCATTAGAAAGCACCATCAACAAATTAGACCACTTGAAAGACAGAAACTCAGACAATGAAGACACAGTATATAATCATGAAAATAACATTGACCACTCAGTGAAGATATTAAGAAACAATGAGCAGAACATTCAAGAATTATGGAATAACATAAAGATGAAATTTAACAAATATTGGGATAGAGGAAGGCAGAGAGTTCCAAACCAAATGCATGAATAATCCATTCAATCAAATAATATCAGAAAATTTTCCAAACATAAAAAATAAATACCAAAGGCTTATAGGACACCTAATGTACAAAATCACAACAGATCCACACCAAGTCACATTATAATGAAAATGCCTAGCATACAGAATAAGAAGAGAATTTTAAGAGAAAGGAATCAGATTACACATTGGGGGAAACCAAATAAGACCTCTGCAGATTTTTCAACCCAGACCCTGAAAGCTAGAAGATCCTGGAATAACATATACAATCTCTGAAAGAAAATGGATGCCAACCAAGAATCTTATATCCAGAAAAATTAAGCTTTAAATTTGATGATTAAATAAAAACCTTCCATGATAAAGAAAAGTTAAAAGAATTTATAACTAGAAGCCTCATTAGAGAACATCCTCAGCAAAATATTCCATGGGGAAGAAATGAAAAACAACAATAAAAGTCAGCAATGGGAGGTATTACACTAAAGGAAAAACCAACCAAAGGAGAAACCAAGTCAAGTTGAATACAAAAAAAAAAAAAAGGAATAAAAATCATGTTTCAATAATAACCCAGAATGTTAATGGCCTAAACTCATCAATTAAAAAAACAGATTGGATTAAAAAATGACCTAACAATATGCTGCCTTCAAAAGACTTATGTCATAGGAATTCCACAGTTTGAAGGTGAAAGATTGGGGAAAAAAAAAAAAACCCACACCACTCCCATGGACTATAGAACCAAGCAAGGGTTTTCATCTTCATATCAAATAACATAGACATCAAGCCAAAGCTAATTAAAAGGGATAAAGAAGGACATTTTATACTGCTTAAGGGAACCATACATCAATAAGACATAACAATTATAAATATATATGCCCAAAACAATGGAGCTTTTATGTTCATCAAACAAACTCTTCTCAAGTTCAGGAGTCAAATAGACCAAAATACAATAATTTTCGTTGACTTTAACACACCTCTTTCACCACTGGATAGACATATGTAGAATATTTTATCCATCAACGAGCAAATACACTTTCTCCTTGGCAGCATGTGGATCTTTCTCTCTAATAGACCATATATTATGACACAAAGCAACTCTTAGCAAATACAAAAAAGTAGAAATACTATCCTGCATTTTATCAGATCATAATGGAATGAAATTAGAAATCAATGGTAAGATAAGAAATAAAAGCTGCTCCAACACCCACCCGGAGAGTAAATAATATGCTACTGAATGAACAATGGGTTACAGAAGACTTCAAGAAGGAGATTAAAAAAATTTTTAGAGGTGAATGAGAACACAGATACAACATATCAAATTATCTAGGACACTATGAAAGGAATTCTAAGAGGAAAGTTCACTGCGTGGATTTTATTCCTTAAAAGAAGAAAAATGTCAACAAATAAATGACCTAACATTACATCTCAAAGTCCTAGAAAAAAAAGAACAAATCAACAACAAAAGCAAAAGAAGACAGGAAATAATTAAAATCAGAGATGAAATCAACAAAATTGGGGAAAAAAACAGAAATAATTGAAAAACCTGACAAAACAAAAAGTTGGTTCTTTGAAAAAATAAATAAAATTGATAAATGCTTCACCATGATAATGAAGAGGAGAGAGAAAACTAACATCTGTGATGAAAAAGGAAATATTATGACAGACACTACAGAAATACAGAAGATAATTAGAAATTATTTTGAAAACCTGTACTCCAATAACAGAAAATATCAAAGACATGGACAAACTTCTAGATTCATATGATTTTCCCAAATTGTATAGATGATATACACAATTTAAACAGATCAATTTCAAGTGACAACATGATTCTATATCTAGAGGACCCAAACACTTCAACCAGAAAACTTCTAGAACTAATAAATGAATTCAGCAAAGTAACAGAATATAAAATCAACACCCATATATCAAAGGCATTTCTGTGTATCAATGACAAATCTCTGAAAGAGAAACTAGAAAAAATACCCCATTTACAATAGCCTCAAAAAAAAAAAAACCATAAAATACTTAGGAATCAACTTAAGAGGTAAAAAGATGAAAAAACTTCTACAATGAAAATTACAGAACACTAAAGAAAGAAATTAAAGAATATCTTAGAATATGGAAAGATCTCCCTTATTTTTGGATATGCAGAATTATTATTGTCAAAATGACCATATTACCAAAAGCACTCTACAGATTTAATGAAATCCCAATCAAATCCTAATAATATTTCTCATAGGAATAGAAAAAGCAATCTTAAAATTCATCTGGAGAAATAAAAGACCCAGAATAGACAAATCAATCTTTAGCAAGAAGAATCAATTGGGCTGCATTACTATACCAGAACTTAAACTATACTACAGAGCAATAGTAACAAAAGCAGCATGGTACTGACACCAAAATAGACTTGCAGACTAATGGTACAGAATAGAGACAAACGGAGGAAAATCCACATAATATAGTCATCTCATATTAGGTGCCAAAAACATATATTGGAGAGAAGATAGCCTCTTCAACAAATGTTGCTGGAAAAACTGGAAATCCATGTGAAGCAAAATGAAATTAAGCCACTATTTCTCACCATGCACAAAAATCAACTCAAAGTGGATCAAAGATATAGGAATTAGACCAGAGACCCTGCACCTAAGAGAAGAAAAAGTAGGCCCAAATCTTCATCATGTTGGAATAGGCCCTAACTTCCTTAATGAGACTCCTTTAGCTAAAGAAATTAAATCAAGAATCTATAAATAGGATGGATTCAAATTCAACAGTGAGGTGAATAGAGAGTCTACAGAAGGCGAGCCAATTTTTACCACACGCACATCAGATAGAGCATTAGTCTCTAGGTTATATAGAACTCAAAAAACTATGAAGTGGCACCCCCTTTCTCCACATAAAAGTTTTAACTGGGCTTCTCCAGAAATCTTCACCACGGCTGATTTTAGGACAGTCAGCAAAAGAGTCTGTGCAAAAGAGTTCAATGTAAATAAACTTTCTATTTTCCTGTCTCTCTTTTTTACTTGGCCACTGGCCAATAAGATACCAGCACTCCAGGTACTGGGCACCCCCTTATTAGTTTTTCACAAATGTATCCAGTATAGAAGTTTGTAGAAATGTGCAAAAAAGGCGTCTGTGAAGCTGAGGCTTCACAGAGATGTCGACATTTTTAAGATAAGTTACCAATTGGGTTCCATGGTAAAAATTGGCAGGGGCAGGAAAGAAAGGAGAAATGAAGCTCTCCCCTTCTCAGGTGTTGTCCTTGAAGGGTTAACTTGCCCAAAACAGATAAAGCAAAAGCTGCTTTTATGTGAACTTCTGCAGACTGTCAACTTCTGAGCCCCTCCCCTTACTTGCTGGGTATAAAACTCTGAAACTAACTGAACTCAGCTTTCAGGGGATTGATTGATTACAGTAAAAGCTGTACCCTCTGAACCTGGCTGCAGCCAAATAAAACTGTTTCCTGATATTCTTGATAGTAGCAGCTATCAAGAATACAAACAACAATAAGTGTTGGTGAGGATGTGGAGAAAAATGTACACTCATACATTGCTGGGGTGACCGCAAATTGGTGCAGCCAATCTGGAAAGCAGTATGGAGATTTCTTGGAAAACTAGGAATGGAACTGCCATTTGATCCAATTATCCCACTCCTTGGTTTATATCCAAAGGAGTTAAAAACAGCATGCTACAGTGACACAGCCAAATCAATATTTACAGCAGCACAATGCACAATAGCTAAATTGTGGAACCAACCTCGATGCACTTCAGTAGATGAAGGGATAAAGAAAATGTCATATATATGCACACAAAATATTATGCACATTCAAAGAGAATAAAATCTTAACATTTGCAGGTAAATGGATGAAGTTGGAGAATATCATGCTAAGTAAAGTAAGCAATCCCCTCCAAAAACAAAATGCTGAATGTTTTCTTTGTTATAAGGATGTTGATCCATAATGGTGATGCAGGTAGTATATGGGAGGGATGGAGGGACTCTAGATAGGGCCAAGGGGAGGAAGGGAAAAGGAGAGAGCATGGAGGTAGGAAAGATGGGGAATGAGATGGACACCATTACTCTAAGTATATATATGAAGACACAAATGGTGTTACTCTATTTTGTGTACAAAGACATGAAAAACCATGTTCTGTATGTGTGCTATGAATTGAAACAAATTCTGATGTCATGTATAACAAATTAGAATAAATATATTTTTTTTAAAAGGGAGCTGGGGATGTGGTTCAGTGTTCAAGTGCCCCTGAGTTCAATCCCTGGTGCCAACAAATTAAATTAAATTAAATTAAAATTTTTAAAAACTCAGAAGTACTATAAATTAATATTTTATTTTTAATAATGAAATACCAAACCACCAGGTAAAGAATTAGAAAGTCATATACACATAATTATAGCCTCAAAATATATAAAATAAGATTGACAAAAATAAAATAATAGAAATTTACAAGAGCAATATGGAAGAAACTGATCAGTGAATGGCAGAATGAGAAAAATAATCACTAGTGTCAGGGATAACTAAAGCAAAATAAATAAATGTGACTTAAATAAACCATATAGGATGCAGTGCCACATTACCAGTACATCCTTCTCTTAAATGCACATGAAATACGTACCAACATAAATAAGATGCAGGCCAGAACAAACTTTAAAAACTGAATTCAATATCACATAAACACACCAAAGGATAAAACTCATAAAATTGTCTCAATAGGAAAAAAAAGATAAAATTACTTTTCATTAAATTCATCATTCCTTTATGAGAAAACGCTGAATTAAATAAATATAAAAGGATCATACTTCCACATAATTAAGGCTATAAGCAACAAAATCACAGCCAACATCATACTGAGTGATAAATGATGAAAGTACTTCCTCTATGACCAGGAACAAGAGAAGGGTGTTTCTTATCACTGTCTTTATTTGATAGATTGCTAGGTAATTCAGTCGAGGCAATTAAGCAAAGAAAGAAATAAAGGGCATACAGAGAGGAGGAATTTGGTATACTAGAAGCATCCTGGTTGTTCCCTGAGATCAAATCTAATCAGCAATTGTGTTGCTGCATGAAGAATTAGAGAGGTCATACAAAACAGGAGTGCATCCCAGAGTCAGTGACCAGGTAAGCCAGAACAATGATTTTTAGAAGAGTGAGATAATTAGAAAATAATCTGACTGAGCAAGCATTAGGCACTTGGTGGCTCTGTACATGGTAGCACATATAAACATACCACAATTATACACACTATTTTGTGTCATTAACATGAACAAATTAAAAATGAAAACACTAAATAACAACAAAAAAAATAAATACATGATGTAGGATTAGGAAAAGAGTAGGTCCAATTTGTCCCATGAATAGAAAATAGA
This sequence comes from Ictidomys tridecemlineatus, assembly GCF_052094955.1. Taxonomy (NCBI): domain Eukaryota; kingdom Metazoa; phylum Chordata; class Mammalia; order Rodentia; family Sciuridae; genus Ictidomys; species Ictidomys tridecemlineatus. The sequence continues at coordinate 230,086,324 of NC_135477.1, forward strand.
ATTCTATGTATAAAAAAAACTACAGATGCTACCAAAAATTATTAAAAGTTATAACTAAAGTCAGTAATGTTGCAAGATTCAAAATGAACATATAAAAATTAGTAGCAATATTATATACCAATGAAGAAGATTCTCTTAAATAAATTAGAAAAGCAATTGCATTAATAATGCCTACAAAAATAAAAAATAAAAATAGGAATATATTTAACCAAGGAAGAAAAAGAACTCTACAATGAAAATTACAAACTATTGATTGAAAAAAAATTGAAGAGTACATGAAAATATGAAAAGACATCCCCAAATCATGTACTGGAATAAGTGATATCATTGAAATGTCCATACTACCAAAAGAAGTTTACAGATTGGGTGCAATTCTCTACAAAATAACAATGACATTCTTCACAGAAACAAAATAAATAATCCTAAAATTTATATGGAAATATGAAGAAGCTCAATAGCCAAAGCTATAGTTAGCAAAAAGAACAAAACAATACCTGATTGGAAAATAGACTACAGATCCATAGCAACAAAACAGCATGTCATTAGGATAAAAATGGACACATTGATCAATGTAACAGAACAGAGATAACCAGAAACAAACCCACACATTCACAGTCAATCAGTTCTTGATGAAATTGCTAAAAACATACATGGGGAAAGGACAGCCATCAATTAATGGTGCTGGTAAAACTGGCAATCCATGAGCAGAAAATAAAAATTTGAAGCCTATCATTCATCCTGTGCAGAAATTAACTCAAATTTTATCAAAGACCTTAATGTAATACCTAAATCTCTGAAACAACTAGAAGAAAACATATACGAGATACTTCAAGATGTTAGTCAATGACTTTCTGTATAGAATCCCACAAGCACAGAAACATAAGGAAAAAATAGATAAGTGGGATTATATCAAACTAAAAAGCTTCTGTACAGCAACGGAAATGAACAAAACTAGGGCCTACATACTGAATAAAATATTTGCCAACTATTCATCTGACAAAAGATTAATATCTATAATTCAAAAGGAACTCAGAAAAAAAATAAAAATCAAAAAGTTCAAGTTAAAATTCAGAAAATAATCAGGATAGACATTTCTCAAAAAAAGAAATATAAATGGTGATTAAATATGTGAAACTGTGCTTAATGTTATTAGCCATCAGAGGAGAGTCAATCAAAACTACAAGGAGATACCACCTCATCCATGTTAGAATGGTGATTATCAGAAAGACAAAAAAAAAAATTACACATGTTCAATGTCGAGAAAAAGAAACAACTACAAACTTGAAATGTAAGCACTTGAAATGTAAGCACTACTCATGCGGAAAATGCCTGGTGCCTGGGGTTTCTGACCCATCATGCAATCAAACTCTCCCACTTCTTGTTATATAACCAAAGAAAGTAAAATCAGCATACCAAAGAGATACCTGCACACCCATGTATTTGCATCACTATTCATATTAGCTAAGATATGGGATCATCCTTAGTGCCCATCAATAAATAAATGGGTAAAGAATATGTGATACATAGGCACAAGGGAGAATTTTTTTTCACAATAACAATGAATGGAACTGGAGGATATTATCTTAAAATAATCCAGACACAGAAAGGCAAGTACCACGTGTGCTTTTTTGCATGTAGAGGCTAAAGAAAAGTTGACCTGAATGTAGAAAAATAGTTACTAGAAAGTAGGAAAGAGTTTGTGATGTGTTGCTGGAGTAGTTGAAAATGAGTAGTACCAATGCACACTGTATTCATGTGTTCAGAAATCACCCTGCATCCCCTTAATATGTAAAATTAACATATATCCTTAAAATTAAAAAATCACTATTTAAAAACCGCTTATTCAGAATGTTTTGATCATATTTAAATTGTTACATATCAATGACTAGAGTTTTCTAGAAAAACTCTAAATGTTGGGAATAAAACAAGATACTTTCAAATGATGCATATATCAAAAAATAAATAAAATTAGAATATAAGCAGAAGCTCTTCCTAAGTAAGGGGGTGGGGAAGGAGAGAGAGAAAGAAAGAAAGAGAGGGGAAAGCAGGAGGCAGGGTGAAAGTTTCCTTCAAAATAGAAGACAGATTGAAGGATTAGATGAAGGGGACATAGAAGAAGGGGCAGGATAAGGGAAGAACAGTGGAATGCATCTGACCAAAGTCCGTATCTACATACACGAACAGGACACAGAGTGAATCTCGGCATTGTGTGTACCCACAAGACATGAACTAATAAATAAATAAATAAATAAATAAATAAAGAGCAGAAAGATTATAATAGTGCAAAGGGAAGGGCAAAGGAGAAAGGAGGAGGAGGAGAGGAAAACGGGAAGCATTAGGAACTAAACTACAGCAAATTATATTTTGTGTTTGTTTAATTCTATTAAAATAAATCTGAATGTTACATATAACTAAAAAATTAATAAAGAATTTAGAAATTCCTTAAGATATCAATAAGTAAAATAATATTAAAATTTGTGAGATCAAGATAAAATTAAATTTGGAATAAAATCTGTAGCCTTAGGTAAAAATATTAATATGAGAAAGCTAAAATGTGATTATGTTCTCTATTGAAAAGAGTTAAAAGATAAAAACAAATGTTTAAATAAAATAAAAGGTAAAAATAAATATAAAAACAAAGTTTCAGAACACTATTGTACAAATGTATGATAGAGAAAATCAGAAAATGTAAAAAAAATAACAAATTAAAAATATTAATAACTGGCTCAAGAGGCTGAGGCAGGAGGATTGCAAGTTGAAAGCCAGCCTCAATGACGTAGCAGAACTCATAGCAACTCAGCAAGACTTTGTCTCAAAATAACATATCATACAACATTAAAAAATAGAATAAAAAAGTTGAGGTTGTGACTTAGCCACTAAACACCCCTGGCTTCCATCCCCAGTTCCAAAAAAAGAAAAGAAAAAAAGAAGAAGAAGAAGAAGAAAAACAAACAAAAAATAACAAAGCTGACCAACAAGAGAACTTGGAAATTTGGAAAACATGAACAAATTCCTAGAGAAAATCTCAACATTCTAACAATGTCACGGTAAAATAATGGAAATTTTTGATACCAATATATGAAAGACACATAATCTTTAAATAAACCTCATACATAACATTTCAAGTCAAGTAATGAATTCCTCCTCCATAAATGTAAGGAAGTGGTAGCACCAAAAACAGGATTCCTGATTCTCACATTACTGCATTATTTTCCAACTGAATAGGAAAAACCAGAAAAGTGTTTTGTCACCATTCTGAGGTCAAAAGTCTGAAATTTGTATCAGTATGTAAAATCAGGATGGGGGCCTCTGTGGAGATCCTAGTGCGGTCTTCCCTCTTCTTCTTCTGTTTACCACCCTAACTTTGCTCTAGTTCCTACAGCTGTCTTTACAGTGCCTCTAGCTGTTTGTCAAATCTCCCTCTCTGTAATCCACATGGATAATTTGCCATAATTCACCTGGATATCCTTATTTCAATCACATGGAAAAGACCCCTTACCCAAAAAGCTCATTTACAGGTCCCAGGGATTAGAACCTAATCTCATTGGGAGTCATATTCTGTTTACTACAGCTCCATACACAGAAATTAATTTCAGGAGAATTTCAGATTTAAATGTGAGAGGAGGAACATTTATATTTCTAGGTTAAAAAAAACAACCGGAAAATGTTGTATGTTATGAATCTTTTATGAAGAAGTGTCACATGTTATTCATTTTGTCTCCACAGTGAGGGTCACTCCTTCTGTACTTTAGAAAATGTTTGCTGTATGAATGAATGAGTGAGTGTAATAAATAAGAATATTTTCCTCCATTAATCACAACAACATAAAAATAGCTCCAACTAGCTTTTAAAGTTAGGAGAAAAAAAAAACAATAAGTAGAATTTTTAATTCTATGGTAATTTTATAAATCAAAAACTATGTCAATGATTGTCATCAAATCAAATTTAAATATGCAACAAACAATATGAATTCATAATGTCCTTAAAAATAAAACCATGCTTTCTTCTCTAAAAATTATAAAAAAAAATTGTGTGTGTGTGTATGTGTGTGTGCTTGTGTGCATGTGTTCACCTGATAAAAGACTAAGTATATGAGGAAGAAGAATAAACAAAGAAATATGCTTGTCTGTTTTATAATCTCTTTCTTCTCTCTTGGTAATATTCAGTACATGAATATGCATCTAGCTGTGGACTTTATTATGGAAAATCTAATTTAGTTGGCACTTAGTCCCATCTATGATTTACATGTATTTTTTAATATATCAAATCTATCCTGCAGAAAATATATAAAAAGTCTATGTTCATAATGACTTAGACATGTTGATGTATCGATTTCTGTCAAGTGATTCAGGTTGTAGTCATTTGATTGACTTTCCACAACAACAAAATGAAGCCTAACTTTCATTTAATATAGAAGAGTCACTTTTGATTGAAGCCACTGCTTTTGCTCATATCATCTTATATTGATGTGTTTACTACTTAAATTCACAAATCGAATTAACTGGTTGAATCAGATAAAACATAGTGGCTGGTGTTAGGGATATATTATACAATTGCATGTCTAAATTATTTGATTCAATGATATAAAAATATATTATTTAATAACATTTTACATTTGTTTTTTAGAAAATTTTAGAGCATAACAGATTTTTAGTCTTCTCACTACTTATAACCTAAAGGATATTTTGGTATTTTTAATAAAGATAATTTGAGAAAATATTGATAAAATAATTACAGTTTAATCAAAAGAGGTTGGTTGAATTATTCTAGACAAGTCTCCCTACTTTGCAGTGTTTTTGCAGCTGAAAATATCATATCATTGGTGGATTTAGATTAAATCCTTGCCATGAATAAAAATGCAGGTGTGATCATTGACCTATATAGAATCAGGTCCCACTTGAAGATACTGAGGTAAAATTGTTTTATCTTTATTCATGTTCAGAAATAGCAGCCTCTTCGATATCAATTTATCTTTAGCACAATTTATTATTTTGGGGGGGTGTTTACATTAAATACTGGTTGCTATAAATGCTAGGTCTTTTTCTTTAACATTACTCTATCTTTCTGCTCACCACAACACATTTCTTAGAGAGCAAACCCCCACTTGGGGACAACCTTATCTCCATTTTGTATATAAATAACAAAATTTTCTTTTAGTAAAGGTGCTTGGATATAGAATTTTATCCTTTGGAGTGGTAAAATATTCCTTAGAGATGTAATTACATCTTATGATGTGAGTGAGGTACTGGAAGTCATATCTGTCATTCTTTGGAATCATTTTCCAGGAAACTTCTCCTTTAATTCTTGAGAATTTCTTTTTATGATTACATCAATATCTGCTTTTTGTTTTCCTGCTTTTTTTGTAATACCTCTTCTTCCTTTTCTTTTTTTTTTTTTTTTTTTTTTTTGCCTTTAAGGAAGACTACTGTTAATTCTAAGTTTTCACAATGTTCATCTGACTGCATAAATTCCCGGTACTTAGAGTGATTTGTTAAATGGAGGACATAACACATTTTCCCTCTTTTCTTCCTTGTATTTCACTGTCAGCAGGATCCCTTGGTTTGGTCAATAGGAATCAGAAGTTGAAAATTGAATCTACACGATGTTCATGCTTTAGCAATATTTCCACTACTGTGCTGAGAGTTCAAGGAAATCTACAGAAATTATTCTTAATTTACCTAAAATATACCCAGGTTTCTTAATTCAAATACTCTAATGAAAAGACAATGGAAAAGATCTTCCAATACTGTGACATTTAATTTTAAGAAAAGTCATATTCTCTTGTCAGGTCTTTGGAAGTTTCTGACAGCTTTCAGTATTTTTTCCAGGGTGGTGGTGGTAGTAGTGGTGGTGTGGAGTGTGTGTGTGTGTGTGTGTGTGTGTGTGTGTGTGTGTGTGTGTCTGTATGTGTGTGTGTATATTTTGGACTTCATACTTATTAGATGGGTATATTTTGTAATTTCTTTATATCATTGAAGAATTATATTTTATCTTTTTCTAGTTTTCTGATAGATTTTTGCATGAGTGGAGTAAAATAAATTGTTCTGTGGTAGTCTTATCATAATTCTGAATTAGCTTTATGACTTTACTTACTTTTCCTACCCTGAGACAAGGAAAATAACAAATTTTGAAAAAGCCAGCAGCAACATTATCAGAGGGGAAAGAAGAAAGATGGGTCCTGGCAAGTAGTGAGATGAATAACAACCATTTCTTTGTCACCTAGGATACTACTGGCTGCCCCCTACATTTTAACCCTGTTATTACATTCAGCCAAGAGTATGGGATCTCTGAGGAATATATGATACTTCACATGAAGCCTAACTTTATGTTTATATTTTCTAGTGACCAAAATATTTGAATAGCTTTGATAGAAAAACATACTCATTGTGTACTGGTGGAGAGAAAAGAGATAACTGCAGAAATAGCTCTCATTTCCATCAGGAATTAATGGTGCAGTGCTTATTGGCCCACCATTCATAGAACAAATCATATTTAACAGAACATGAACAGCAATACCACATGTTGTAGTGATAAAAAATAATTCCATGTATAAATAAGTTAAGCTACCATTGTCATATTTACAAATTATGTTTATTTATTTTTCTCAGGTTAATACTAATTTTTTAATTTAGGCTTTTCATTTGTAAGTGTATTATGCATTCAAGGAAGATCATACAATTCAATAGAGATACATGATGAAGTTAGGCTGGCAAAAGATGTAATACATTCTTATGATGACTTTAGATATACCTTTTAAGATACTCAAATATATTGGAAGATTTTTTTTTGTACATATTGCAGAGAAAATCACTCTTGCAAATTATTTTGATTTGTATATTATTTGCTGTATATTTATATGTCTATAAATTTATTTTTATTCATAATGTTACCTTGTGTTTTCAAAATTCATGTATAAGGAAAATTTGCTGTATTCACTGGAGATGAGGATTTTAAGCGTTTTTTGTGTTGTATGCACAGATGCAGGATATTCACTTTAATGGAACAGTTATAAGTTTACATTCTGGTTACTACGCACACTAAATTTTTTATGACTCTTCGGTGCACATGTAACACCTCTTTAAAGTATATATGGAAACTCCTTGTGTGTATATGTGTATGTATATATATTATTCTCAAGATTAATTGTCTTCTAATATCATCTACATTTGGCCGTTTTAACACATGAAATTTGGAATCCGTCTAGACAGTGACTTCTGTTTCTTTGGAAACAGTATTTAAGTGAGATATGGTGTGTGCTCTTCAGAAACCTGTTCTGATGTTCTTAATCTAAGTTAGATATTGTAGGCCCTTCTCCTCTGTATCAAAATGAGTTAGATCCTATAGTCAAGAGTGAGATATTTCATCATTATGGTACAATTTCAAAAGGTAAATTTTATAAGTGTGTATAAAGTTAGAGAATGAGGTTTTCAGTGAACAAGAGAGCAACAGTCACTAAAAGAAGAGATAATTTATCACATTACCATGGACACATATCTTGCAAGATATAAGTTTCTTGTTAAATTTATAGCTAGTTAACTAAGTTTTAATATATTTAAGTCAGATTTGTGCAGTTTTGTTGTTTTTTACTTTCTAAAATTACAAATAATTAACTTACATGAAGGCGACTATTGTTTGGAAAATAAAATCTACTGAATGGAGTAATTAAAAAACCTTTGTAACTGGTGGTGACATTTGTAGCCACAGTGCACCTTCAACAAAAAGGTGTCATTTGGGCAAAAGCTTGAAGGATATACTTTGCTACACGTAAGCAAATTGTATTTCTGGCAGAGAGATCAACTAAGTCAATAAACAGCAAAGAATCTAGCATGACTGCAGGAGAAATAAGAACAGAAAAAAATGTTGCAGCAACAACCATCAGAGAAATTACAGGGCTTTTGTACAGGATTAGGGTGTTATAGTATAAACTTTTGTATTCCCTACAACATTCACAATAATGTTTAATCCACAACATAAAAAGTGTTAGATGCAATGTGATCAGGCCATGAAGTCTCCACCTTCAGGAATGAATTAGTTCCTTCTGAAATGGCTTGAAGGGACAGGTTCACACTATCCCCTCTACCATCAGAGCACTCAGCATTCATCCCTTCCAGAGTATGAGGATGAGCAGAAAGTACTGTCGTGAAAGCAGAGAGCTCTTTCGCATCATCAAAGCTGCCAGCACCTTGATGTTCAACTTCATATTCCACAAAACTTTAATGAAGTTCTGTTTTTCTTAATAAATTAACCCATCTCGGGTATTTTGATATAGCAACAGAAACTAAGATACATAGATAAGAATTTCAAAATCTTCAATCCCACATTCTCTCTATAAAATGCAAAGTACTTATAGTTATCTACAGACAGGTAATAAAATTTTGATTTAAGTTTTAAAAGGTTACCTGTGGATGAACTCTTGTGACTAAACTTAGTAGAACATGAGGCAGAGAGACTAGAAAGAAGGCAACAACAGTAAGCTATAGATACAATAACTACAACAATATCAAGGATACTTATATAACTTGAATGGAAGTACATATAATTTTTAAATGAAAGAAAAAGACTCTATAACTGTGTCCTTTCCTGAAACTACTGATTTATAAAAGATTTAAATAAGTTGAGCTGTTTTGACTTTTCCTCTATCACTAAACTGATATGTAATTAAGATAATGTTCATAACATGTTCTGTGAGAAGTAAAAAAAAGTATTTCTTAGATTTTAAGTAAAAATATGTATTGAAAATCTACCTATTGAACAGAGCTATCTTACTTAACTAACTTATAAAGAAACAAAACATGTTCATTTTTCTTAAGCACCCAGTACAATTTACTGAGATTTAAGCTTGTATCATGCTAATTTTTCTTTTCAAACATGTGTTGACAATAGCACAGGCAGTTCACAAGAAAATATCCTTTCAGGGCCAGGGTTGTGGCTCAGTGAATAGAGTGTTTGCTGAGCATGCATGAGGTACTGAGTTCAATCCCAGCACCACATAAAAATAAAAGTTAAAATAAAGGTATTGTGTCCCTCTACAACTAAAATAATATGTTAAAAAAAAGATAGTAGCCTTTCAAAACCAACAAAAACTAATGCACTACACAGATCCATTTATTTTATAGTAAGTATACTGCTCTATAAGTATTATTATTATAGAATTTAAGAATTTATTATTCATTATAGTTTTTATGTAAGTGGCTGTGAATGATCTTGAGACAGTTAATAATCTTTTTAGAAAAATGCAGTATTCACATTTATTAAATGAAGAGATTTTTTTTGATCATGCTAAGTGCTGACCTCTCTCCGATTTCGATCATGTTAAGTGCTCACCTCTCTCCTTAGTATGATATTATGAAGTTCCCATTTTTTTTCTGATTCAAATTAAATCAGAGGATGAACAGAAGGCACCAAGTGTGATCACCAGTTGGAAGTGATACAATGATTTCCTTTCACTCTTGGCCTCCACTAAACCCCATTGCTTCACAATTATTAGTTTCAGTGTTATTAATGCTCTTTTGGTAAGATTTTTATTTTCATTAAAATAGTAGATTGCCAAAACTTATTGCAGATTAAATCTTTATCACATAAAATACAAAATACAAAAATAGAACAGAATAAGATGGTTGCTTTATTTCTAAGGCTGAGTTGAAGCAATCTGCATCCCAATAAAATGGGAAAGAATGACAAGTGACCTGTCAGAGAACAGAACTCATTTTACAGAGTTTGCAAATGAAACAAAAGAATGTGAGAATGTACCTCAGCAGCCAGTTAGAGACCGCTTTGGTATTAACACCACTCTTTATATTTCAGTAGGAATTTTTAAACCATAAATAGCATTAAATTCAACTGAAAAGAAGTAAAATATCCAAATGTACATATTCAATTTCAGTGTTTTATTTGTATCCAGGCAGATTAAAATGGAAATGATGCGAGGCAAAGAATTCATGATTTGTTTCAATTTCAGGAACTCAGCCATTTATCCTCTCTCCCTAGCAGCGTCCCGCCCCGCTCCCCTTTCTAGGATGGATATTTCACAGTTGTTTTATGTGAAATAGAAAAACGGAGAGAACACTATCCTGCTGGTTTCTAGGAGGTTGTTTTAGTTTTAATCAAAGGTATTGTGTCCTATTTTGTAGAAAAAGAATAGCTCTCTGTGTAAAGAAAAGCACTTCAACTTATTTTATTCTCTGTATACTAAAAACAACAACAAAAAAATGACTTTATTTTCAAGGTTATAAATTAAATTAAACCTATAACTTATTCTTGAAAAAGAAGGGTGTATTGAATAAGGGAAGGAATTATGATTAAACTAATTTTTAAAACCATTTTTTCCAAGCCTTAAAGTATTGCATAAGAAGCCAGATAATTTTAAAAGGGAAAAACTGAAACACAGAAAAATTTTCATATTTCACTTGCAGCTCAAGTGAAACAATTTAATAATTAGTGTTAGTAATCTTTAAGAAATCTAAATTACTGATCTTCTCTGAAATTGAGCTAAAGTTATTGTTAATAGGTCATTAATAAATGGTCAACAAGACTACATAAATTATATCAAAATTAATGTTTCATAATATCCTACTTATTTTTCCATAAGTATTTTATTTTTATAAAAACACAAAAAATCTAAAGTGTATTAAAAATACCTGTACTAAATTGTCTAGCTATCAATGATAGTTGTGTGCGTTAATCTCTTAGTCATATACTTAAATATACATATATGTACATAAAACTTTAGCTACCTTGGCTGCCTTCCTTAGTTTACATCATTACATTAGAGAATATTTATGACAAATCTAAGAGAGACATTAAAATAAAAACATATGCATTTATCAAATTTAAACAAAATGGATATACAAAAAGTCAATTACAGTTTTATAAGCACCAACAGACAGAACACACTGTATCTAGGAATATATCTAATAAAAATTGTTCATTTTTTATGTCATTAAGTCATAAAACTATAATAAATCCTGAATAAAAAGTAGTGAATAGAAGGGCATTCCCTGTTCTGAATAGGAAAGCTTGAATCATTTTTAATAATGCTCCAATGACACACAGTTTCCATTAAAGAAAAGGTAGGAAAGAATATTCTCCCTTTTCGTGAAATCTGGTATCATATGTCCTACTGTCAACTGTCAGAAAAATATAGGGATGAGGCTCTTCCAAAGGGAAATGAGTTTACAAAGAATGAAAATGACAAATAGCTATATCCACTTTAGTAGTGCTGTTTAGACTAATTTTATCTGAAATTTCCTTCAGCTTCAATCAGCCATAGAGACTTTATTTTCTCTTCAGCAAAATTAATAAAATATAGATGCAGATATAAATATTATCTGGAATTTCTCAAGAAATATAACAAGCAGCTTCCTGAGTCTCTACGTGTAAGACAGTAAAATATAATAAAATATGTAGCAATGATGTAATATAGAAATACTTAAAAGATTCAATTATCATTAAATTCATCTCTTTGTACAAAATGTACCAGAAACATATTCTAAATATTAATATGTATTTAAGCTAATAACGCAAGGCCCAAACATCACAAATTGAGCATTGTTATTAAACCTGGGCTAGTTATTTTATTTATTCAATTCTTATCACTTAGTCTCTACTTCTTGGGTATCATACTTATATTGAATCCTATCAACCATAGTGGTGAAACAATGACATATTGACTACTTCCTTATGCATTGGCACAGTCACATTGGATTCGACACCAGAAATTTAAGGTGGTATTGACATTATCTCATTTTATTTTCTAGGCTGTCCAAAATTTTTGTTTATTTTTTTGCGGGGGAGGGTTGTTATTTTCACTTCTAAATAAAATAATTAAGATATTCATTTGTTTTTGCATATATACACTGCTATTTCTTTGGCATTATATCACAGTTAACTCTCCCTCCTAATATTAGGTACTTCAGATTCATGTATAAATGGACATTTAAGTATATATATATATATATATATATATATATATATATATATATAGAGAGAGAGAGAGAGAGAGAGAGAGACAGAGAGAGACAGAGAGAGAGAGACAGAGAGACAGAGAGAGAGAGAGAGAGAGAGAGACAGAGAGACAGAGAGAGAAAGAGTAATATATGAAGAAATTTAGCATAGAGTAGAAATTTCAGGACAGGAAATAATTGTTTGAGATGTAAATATGTATCTTCAAGTTTGTCTTCTGGTAGACCTTGATAACAAGGTGGCATCATGGCTATAATGGGATCACTCCTAAACTTTAGGGTCACAAAGGTGACCTGTGCAGTTCATCCAGCACCAGTCAGACTGCTATGTCAAAAGTATATTGGTTAGAAATTTAAAAGCACTGATAACAAATAACAGATGCAGGTCAAGGGCCAGATATTAATGGACAATTTTAATTATAGGCACAGAGAGTTTGTACAGTAGCTTCTGGAATTTTAAAGCACACAAAACAATGGTACTGCCTACCATTGTTCACAATGCCTGCCAATAACCACAAAGTCATCAAAAAAAAAAAATGTTGCACAGTGGACCATCAGTAACCTCACTCAAAAGCTAGACTGTGAAGCGGAGTGCCTGGACCTCTCAATTCCCTGTTGGGTGCCAAATGGGAAAAGAAACCATATGAGCGTTGATGGGGGATGAAGAAAAGACAAACAGACACACATAGAAAGAAAAAGGTGGGACCAGTTGGGTAGCCAAACTCTAATGAAGAGTGACTGACCCAGAGCTTTCAGCATGTTTATTACATAGTTTCATCTTCAAAAGGTTATTCATGGGAAAGTTTCAGCAAAACAGTCAAACCTGAAGGATGCAAGACTGACAAGACATTAGGTTCTTCTTGTTATACTTCTCTATCCTGCAAGTTGGTGCTTGAACTCAAGGTCCCTACTGATAACTGGTGCATGCCTTTGCATGTAGCCTCCCTGGGCTGGTGTCACAAAAGTAACTGGACCATTTTGACCTGCACTTTTGCACAGGCAGTGCTCAGCACAAATAGAGCAATGAGAAAGTCTGAAAGACCATGACTCAAATTGCCACTCTCCACAGCTGGGAAAGACAATAGGTGACTTAATCTGCCTATTTTGTGTGTGTTGAATCAAACTCTATTTTTACCATCTATAGCTATTTCTTCTTTCTAATCTTAGTCTTTTCTTTCTCTTTGAAAATGTCTTGTGAACACCGCCCCCCCCTCTCCCTGACCTTTAACTAATCTAAAAAATCTCCAGTTTGGAAAGGATCTGGGAAGTTCCATTGCACCTGTCTCCTAGGTAATGGTGTCTATATAATGGTAATGGTCTTTAGTTGTTTATATATTACGGGTCAGCCTGTGTGGAGGAAGGAACAAACCCTAGGCTTCACTTAGTCCAACCTCAGCTCTATGTGTGAGTTTTACCAGTTTAATAGCTTCAATTTCTTCATCTGTAAAATGGATGCTAATTACCCTTTGTTGTTTTTATGAGAGTTAAGGTAGAGGGGGGAGACTATTCTCCACTTCATTGCTTTTACCATTCTCATTGTAAGCTAAAACTTTATCTTTTCAGCGATTTTCACTCATTTTTATGTGTATCTCTGAAGTAAATATACACATAGGGATAAATAAGTAACTCCTACAGTTTATTGAAGAGGCTTTTCTAGTGCTTTACAAAGGAATCATGTAAAGTATTTTCTTCTCAATATCTTCAGCCAAATTTTTATGCTCTAAGACCATTAACCATTTTTGGGTTATTTTAAATGGTTCATGAACATAGAAATAAGTCCAAAATTGACTTTGATAAAATTAGGGTTAATCTTAGTGGTGACACAATAGTGGTCTTGTAACCTAGAATTGTAATCTTTTCATGAAAAGTGTACTTGATATACTTCACTTGTGTGTGATAATGGTGAAAATTACCAATATGGTATTCTTCTGAAAATTTTGCAAATATTGCTTATAGTATAATGATTCCTGTCCTTTATTCTGATCTATTGTCTTTGGAGACCTCATTTACATTGCAAAAATAGCCATATAAAATCTATTATAACGTATAATATTTAAAAATCATAGACAATTACAGTTATCATATGTTATCATATTCCTTCCTTAAAGAGATGAAAGAGATGAAAAGTAGACTCCAAGTTTCATTATAAATTTGTGGTTTAGTAACTAGAAAAAAGACTGTTCTCAGAAATGTGAAGAAAAATGTATAGCACAGTGTCAATCATGGGAACCAAAGGTTTGATTCAGAAGACATGGCCCTTTTTAGCACCTCTTTTTCCTTGAGTTAAACACTGCAGGAAAATATTCTTCCTGTACTATCTCACACACCTGTCAAATGTTGTCATTCTCATTCTAACTCAAATGTCTGACAGGCAATCTTCACAGGAATGGAGCAAAGCTCCTAAGCACTGGTATGTTTATTTATAATTTTATACTCAATTGGATAACACATAGTTGTCATAACTGATTCAATATATAATTTTTGATACAGTATTTACTTTTACCTATTGGCCATAAAAGAGCCCTGGGTATCAATTAGCATAGCATTCTCTATCCATCATTATGTGCAGGTTTTACAACTCAGTTTCATATGATATTTCTGTATTTTCAAATATGTACATATATATTATCTATATATCTTATTATATGTAGGTACAAACACATACATATACACACACACACACATATATACACAACACATATACACTTCTTTTGGACATGCTTGAAACGGACACAGAGGCAATGTTTTGTTTTGTTTTGTTTTTTGATATTGTAACTCATGCCAGAAAAAAATTATGGTCATATTATTCCAATAAATATAATTTCCTATCTCCTTTCCTTTGCTCTTAGCACCACCCCTCCCTGTCTGCAGTGTCCATATTTACCCCTTCCTTTGCCATCCAACGTTAAAGAGATGGATTAAAATTAGTTACATAATATGGGCTACATGAAAGGAGCAAATGTATACTAACTAGTATATATTAATTATGCAAGCAATTTTTACTACAACTTCTATAAAACAATCTCTATATGTCAGGATAATACAGAACAATTATGATCAATATTTTAAGTAATACATAAAGTGATATACATCAATTAATTTTCTAAATATTTTATGACAAGTTGCACTCTTTTACTGAATTACGCCTTTATTGGAATGACCTATCAGACTTGCTAACAGATAAGTCCTATCAGTTTTACCTGATAAGCTTATAATACAAGATTAGTATTAAGCTGTCTTTGACACATATCTCCATTCATGGCTTATATGTATAAATAAACACACATACATGTATCTATAGATAAATACATGTACAATTACCTAGTGTTTTTTTTCATGTTTGGGATAGTTTTCATAATACAAGATAAATAACAAGTAACATTGAAATTAGTAGATGTTCTTTCTTCTGTGATTTGTACAAATATATAAAATAACTTATTGTTAATTTTACTTCATTCCAATAAAAAAAGTTTATTTATACATCCTGTTCCAGGAAATGTACTCACTCATGCAATACACGTTTCAAAAATTTGAATTAGGTGTTTATTAGTGAATAATAACTTAGAAATTGTACATACATATTATTGAAAATGAAAACATACATATTCAATAGATTTTTTAAAAAATTACAAGATGATGAGTAATAATGAATTTAAGGTGAAAATGCTTCAACCACTCTCTCAAAGCATAGTACATTACAGCCTGGGCTCTTCCAGCTGTTTATGTCCTCCTTGATTTACTCAGTGTATTCTTCACTCTAAAATGGGCCATGGTAGCAAATGGCTTATCTGTCAAAGAATGTAATATTTAAAGGTAATTTTTTTTTCAAAAATCAGTTCTTCAAAATTTCCCAATGCCAAAACATTACAAAAGAAATATGACAAATGTAGCTGTAAGCTAAGAAGCTCTAGATAGGAATTAAGATCAAAGTCACCTACAAAGATGTAAGTTTCAGGGTACACGAATTGCTGACTAAGGGTTTCTAGAGATTGCTACATTTTTATCCATATAATGTTCTTGGCACAGTCATAAATCAATCATTACCGTACCTTGACCTGTCCCCAAAATGAAATACTACTTTTTTATGATGTGAAATGCCAATGTCATATTTGAATGCCTAAATAGAGCAGAAAAAAAAAAATCACATGAAATAACTTCTTAAAGAAATTTAAATTCTAGGGTGAAATTTTACTGTTTTTGTTTTTGCTCTGCTTCATTTCCTGTATTACAAGTTATTTGTATGTATATGGAACCCCAAAGTGAATTATACCCATGTGTGACATTATAATAATATAGCAGATGAACAAAAAGAATACTGAAAAATTAACTGACACTGCTTATCCTAAACAAATAACATTCCTATGCTACTTGCCCTTGGTATTCTCTATTTTAATGTATCTGGTATTAAATTTATAATCCTTAGATCATAAATGTCTGTTTATACTCAAAGCAAACCATATCACTGGCTATGGTAGATGTTCTTTTAGCTAATAGATTTCTTCATGAATGTTTTTTATTCACCCATTCATCTTTAAAAAAGCTATTATGCTGTCATAATATTTTTTCATGGTTGTTCTTATATACCAGAAGAATGGTCAAAAACAAGCTGAAATGAAATACTTTTTGAGTTGCAAGTACTTTTGGGAAAAACAACCAGGAGAATTTGACAGCTTTTTTATGCAAATTCATTTATAGTATGATATTAATCCATTAAATAATGACTAATATTTTGCTTTAGGCATTATAGCAAACGTGTTTATTTGAATAATTTCTAAAATATATTTTAATTCTGTCCAAAACCCAGTCATTTGTTACAGTTTTGGGGGAATTTGTGTATGTGTGTTTCTGTGTGAATGTGTAAGCATGTGTATGTGTTTAGTCTTAACTCACATCTTTTATAAAGCCTGCTCTTTCATGGAGAAGAACAGCACATAATTGGTAACTCATAACAATACATATTAGAAAATTTTGTGTGTATACCAAATTAACAAAATATAATATATCATTAGAAATGTTGGAAACTATGATGGTGGACCCTGTGCTATTTTAACTAGTCCTCCCAGGGATTCAGTTTAATAATAAAGGCAGAAAAGATCCTGGTGCAAAAATAAAGAAACAAAGAAAGAGACAAAGAAAATAAAGAAAATAAAAGCAGTTTTTTAAAAAGTATATTATCTTTTAAAAACTGTAAACAGATAAACTGCAGTTGCATGTAATTATGGCTTTTGCTGCGGCTGTCTTGAAACTTGTGATCCTCCTGCCTCAGCCTTCTGAGCTGGGATTACAGGCATGCGCCAATACCCTTGGCCACAGTGGGGCATTTGAAATTTACCCTTCAAGCTATTTTGAAAAGTGCAATATAACATTATTTACTATATTCACCAGACTGTGATCTCAAAATTTCTTTTTTTCTCAATGAGGCTATAATACCTTTGACATTCATCTCCATATACCCATCATTCCCCATGCTCAGTAACCACTGTTGTCCTCTGCACTTCTGTGAGTTCCATTGTTTTACATTCCACCTTTAAGTTAGGGTGTAATTTTTTTGCCTGGTTCCCAAATAAAACATACAAATATCCTATATTTTTTTAAAAAAATTCAACATCACTTATGATTAGGGAAATAAAAATTAAAACTACTATTACAGCTGTTACCAAAAGACAGAAGGTAACAGGTGCTGGTGATAAAGTGATGTGGTGAAGAAAACAAAATCTTTGCACACTGTTGGCTGAAATGTAACTCAGTACACCTTCTTAGTACACCACATGGAGGTTCCTCAAAAAAAACCAACAACAACAACAAAAAACGTAGAATTACTGGGTGATACAACAATACTACTTTTAAGTATGAAAAAACAAACAAACATTGAAATCAATATGCCAAAGAATTCTGCTACATTCACTGCAGTGTTTAATTCATAATAGACAAGTTATGAAAATCTTTGTTTCCATCAACAAATCTATGAATAAAAACATATACACATACATATGCGCACATAGGAACACACACATAGAATGGGATATTCAGCCTTGAGAAGAAATTGGGTCATTTCTAAGAAAATGAAAAAAATATGCCATTATCTTAGTTTATCTCCTCAGTGAAGGGTCTATCAAAGTGAGCCATGACCATCAGGATCAATATCAAACCTAAGATTAATACTGAAAATTGTTAGATCTCCCTCCATACCTTCTGAGCCATAATCTCTGGAAGTGAGATCCTGCAGCCTCTGTTCTACAGTCTTCCAATTTATTTCCTACAAAGTCATGGAACATGGGTCCAGGTGCAAGTGATTTTTTTTTTTAATGTAAGTTCTAACAGGAGAAATTGGTACAAGATTGGGGGAAAACAGACTATACAAGGAGAAGTCTTGTTGGTGTATGGTTCCCTTGAGCAGTGTGTAGTGTCCTTTGTTATCCCTTTTGATTGACTTTAGTTTGAAGACTACTCAGCTTGTGTGAAATGAAGCTGCGGGAAGTAAGATACACAGGACTTGAGGAATGAATGTCCAGAACTGATGAAAGGGGTCCAGTGGGACCATGGTGCAGGATTGGTATTCTGTGTTTAGAAAGTATAATGAACTTTGAAATTCTTAATGTTCTTTATTTCCTAATTCTTAATATTTAACAAATTATGTTCTAGTCTGAGGCTGGTTTTGCATTCATAAGTAGGAATAAAAATAACAGCAGCCTAAGGAACTTAAATAGTACATAGGAGAATTTTTTGTTATATATGACAGAAGAATGAATTACAATTCATATTACACATATACAGCACAATTTTTTCCTATCTCTGATTCTATACAGAGTAGAGTCACACCATTCATGTCTTCATACATGTACTTAGGGTAGTGATATCCATCTCATTCCACCATATTTCCTATCCCCATGGCCCCTCCTTTTCCTTCCTCCCCTTTGCCCTATCTAGAGTTTATCTAATCTTCCCATGACCCCCACCCCCAATCCCATTATGAATCAGCATCCTTAAATCAGAGAAAGCATTCCGCATTTGTTTTTTTGGGGGGAGGGGATTGGCTAACCTCATTTAGCATCACATTCTCTTAACCATCCATTTACCTGCAAATGCATGATTTTATCCTATTTTAATGCTAAATAATAATACATTGTGTATTTATACCACATTTTCTTTATCCATTCATCTACTGAAGGTCATCTAGATTGGTGAATTGTGCTGCTATAAACATTGATGTGGCTGTGTCCCTGTAGTATGCTGTTTTTAAGTCCTTTGGGTATAGACCAGGGAGTGGGATAGCTGGGTTAAACGGTGGTCCCAGTTTTCTGAGGAATCTCCATACTGCTTTCCAGATTGGCTGCACCAATTTGCAGTCCCACCAGCAGTGTATGAGTGTGCCTTTTCCCCCACATCCTCGCCAATACTTATTATTGTTTCTATATTCAATAGCTGCCATTCTGAATGGAGTGAGACGAAATCTGAAAGTAGTTTAGATTTGCATTTCTCTAACTGCTAGAGATGTTGAACATTTTTTTATATATTTGTTGATTGATTGTATATCATCTTCTCAGAAGTGTCTGTCTGTTCGGTTTCTTGTCTGTTCAGTTCCTTGGTCCATTTATTGATTTTTTTTTGATGTTAAGATTTTTGAGTTCTTTATATATTTATATATATATTAGTGCTCTATCTGATGGGATTATAGTACAAATTTGCTCCCATTCTGTAGACTCTCTACTTACCTCACTGATTGTTTCTTTTGCTGAAAAGAAGCTTTTTAGTTTAAATTAGTCCCAATTATTGATTCTTGACTTTAATTCTTTCTCTATAGGAGTCTTATTAAGAAATTTGGGGTCTAATCAGACATGATGGAGATTTGGGCCTTCTTTTGCATTCTAAGCAGAGTGACTACTGCAATAGCTTGTGCATGAAATGACTTAGCTGAAAGCATTAAGATAATTTTGTGCCAGGCACGGTGGTATAATCTCAGCAATATGGGAGCCTGCCTGAGGCAAGAGGATCACAAGTTCAAAGCCAACTTCAGCAACTTAGAGAGGCCCTAGCAACTAGTGAAACTCTGTCTCTAAAAAACCAAAAAGTAAAATACAAAAA